>NW_024583560.1:0-1441 GCF_018398535.1 Haplochromis burtoni
CATTTAATTAATTATTTAATGGTGTATTTAATTAATTCATTATGGCAGTCCTGGCGTTCCATACAACCCAGGTGCAATGTATTTTCACAATCTAACTATGCATATGTACAGAGAAATATATTTGGGTAACAAGGAGATTATGTTTTATTACATTTACAGAATAAATGTATATCACAATATCATCAAATTTACATAAATTTGATGATATTGTGGAAAAACAGTACACAACTGTAAAATACACAGTAAAATAATTTGACATTACTATTTTTTGGAACAGTGTATTATACAGGCTATAAAGCACATAAAATCAAAATTCGCACGTTTTATGTCACTAAAATTTGTAATTATGTGGGCTACAGAAAATAATTAAGTTATAGACTATATTTATATAAAAAATGTGTATACTTACTGCATTTGAATTATTTTAACCATATGTAACCACCTGCATATGTGTTGTTGTTTTTTTAAAGGCTTTGATTTTACCATCCCATTTGATTTCCTTACCACCCTCATGCCACCCTAAGCAAAATTCTCTAAATCCGCCCCTGGTCAGGAGAGGCCATCATGGAAAAAATATATATAACAAACAAATAAAAGAAATAGTTGTATTTATAAATGGCTTGAAGTATAAACTCATTTTCCATTTAAGTTAAGCAATTTGGATTTTTTTTTTTATTAGAAATCGCAGAATTTTCACATTTTCGTTTAAATACTTGGAAGAGACGCATGGTTAGGCAGCAGCAAGCTGAGCCTCATCTTGGATTGGAATGCCTCCCAAACTGTGCACTGTCATGCAATGAGATCAAGCTAGCAACAAATTGATGCAGAAATCACATAACAAAATGCTACTGCCAGTGAGTCTAATGCAACACTGATGACTGTTTTATAAAATAAAACTAATATCAAACACCCATAACAGCAGCATGGCATGTGGCAGGGCAGTGGTAACTGCTTCAGACTCTGGCAAGTGGAGTGGAAGGCAGCAAGTTCCTGTACTAGTTACCGTTGCCACAGATTGAGCCAGCCCTTCTGTCACATGGTGAATAATCTACTTTGTTGCATTCATATATTTGTAAATCTCATTCAGTGCCTCACCAGCCATAAACCGCACTGCATGTCACTCTATTATTATGAACAGCTACATTCACCCTGGGGAGGGAGATCATCAAGGCCAAGTTTCGTTGATTTCTGGGTCCAGTGATTTGCAGAAACTTCCTTCCTTTAATCAGAACTGTCTTGTGCCAGATGTGATGGCCTTCTGAAGCATGATAGCAATGCCTGATGATAGTGTAACACTTCTGGAGTCGTTACAGTATACTAGGACCAGTTAGGTTCGACTACTAGAGCAGTAATGAGCGTAGCATGTAATAAAGACCACAGACCAGTAAATACGTTTAAATTGCCGGCTTATTATTTTGTGAAGACAGAGAATAGACAGTTA
>NW_024583560.1:2260-8315 GCF_018398535.1 Haplochromis burtoni
TCCAGCATCAAAAAGAAGGAACAACCCGACTGGGTGTGGCTATCACAGGAGTCACGCTGCAGCGTGCCCTTTCACAATAAGAGTCTCAACACATATTTTAGCCATTTTACCTGAATTAACATAAAACACCATGAATTAGCAAGTTTTGTACCCTTTTAACATGTTTTTAAACACAAATGAAATCCTATACCATGAATTATATCATTGCTGATGTTTTTAATGAATTTTCTAACCATTATGATCTATTTATTGACTATTTATCACCTGTAATATATTTCTTATGACTGTTTTTACTAACAGGCTTTTATTTACTGATAGCTATGTTAACCAGGGTTACAATAGCAACCTTTGCTTTGTGTAATATAATATATCCAGTCCTGTAGAAAAGTGGTATATTATGCTGTTATACTTTATAGTAAATAACATAGTAAATATAGTAAATAATAATAGCTGAACTGGATGATATGTCTCTTTTTTCCTTATTTCATCATTCAGCAGAGAAGCTGTAGGTGGATTGGCCCTCTCCTGTGCCAGCTAAAAATGTTCAGAAAATAAAATAAAATATAAAAACATATAAACATCAAAACACTCCATCATCACAGTATAACACAAAGTCAGTTAAACTTCATGCGTATGCTTCTGAACTACACAGACTGATCCCTGAAGTCCAAGTGACTTAATCTGATTCTTTTCTTTCTTTCTTTCTTTCTTTCTTTCTTTCTAGCAGTGTACAATCCCAGCATAAGCGACACATTTGTCAGAACATAAGTTTACAAACAACACATAAAATTCTTAGTGGGCTAAGGAAGTATTTAAATTAAATATCTGTAATTTTCAATTATAGCATTCTAGCTGAAGAATACCTGACCAGTCATGACAAGTATGAACAAGAGGCCAAAAAACATACTGAGGAGACTGCTGGTGAATCACTGGATGAAAAAGAGAAGGTAAATGACCTATGTTGTTCTTGTGGTGTGTTATTCTGCAGAAATCTGGCAATATGTAAGAAGCTCTAGTTATTAGGGTTGGAGTACCTGGCTTTTTGTTTAAACAACTCTGGTAATGAATCTGTCCACTCTGTGTCTCTGCATGCTTTGCACATTTATTTAATTGGGCACGTCACCTAGAACTCTAAAATTGAAACCAGATGGGCACATACTAAAAGTCTTTGAATTTCTGTGACCTTAAGTCACCTGAAATCACTGAGTTTTCTGAAAATCTTCTGAATACAATAAGTCAAGAAGGAAGTCACCTAGGATTCTCAAATTCAATTCATGTTTTTTCTCTTTGGTTGTAATGCGGTTTAATCAAAGTAAAATAGACACACACTTTGCCTGCTGTGTCTTTTGTTTAGTTTTGCTTCCCTTTTTTATTCATCATCTTTACCTGTGTAATTACTCTCCCCTTTTCCAGCCTCAAACAGCTTGCTTTTTCTTAATACAAGTCTGCCTCCTGGGTCCTCATGCTGTAAAATCTAACTAGTTCCCAGAAGTTAAAAAAATTATCCAAACTCGTTGCCTCAAAAAAACAACAACTAGGTAACGCTAACTGAAGATAACTAAGTTAGGGCAAGTTATTAATTCTGACCATTCATGGCAACAACTTTCTGTAGCTCTGCACATTTAAATCAAAAATTATATTGTTCAGTCTTAAAAAGTACATCAATTCCACTGAGAGCGACTCTATTACTTCCTTTTACTTGAAGCCTGTTGCCCATTTGCATTCTTCTTACTTGTCGGAGACGGTCGCACTTTCTCCTTCTCCCTCATCTTTCCTGCTTGGCTTCTTATGTCTTTTGTATAGTCTCGCTTATTCTCTAACCCTGAGAGAGTCTCCCAGACTTGTTCTCTAAAATCCTAAAGAAGAATTATGGATTTGATCAACTGGTTCCTTAATGGAATTGACACCCTCCTGGGCTTGGGAGAGTCCGATTGTCCTGTGGAGACGTTTGCTGCCGGATACTCGATGGTCGGTTGTCTTGTGTGTCTGGTGACACTCTCGATGGAGGACATTGAACGACATCTACCAATTCGGAACTACGATAGCAAAGTTCTGGCTGATTGGAGCTGGCTTGGACCTGACCTCGAAGAACAAGAAGCGGCTACAGCTGTTCAAAATCCCACAAGGCTGGCCAATGTGATAGACGATGGGCAGGGCTGTGAGTACTCAGATTGTGTTTTTTGAACGCAATATGGATAAGATCTTGGAGAAGCTCATGGCTCCGCAATATGGATAAGATCTTGAAGAAGAAGAACAGGAATTGAGAGAATTGGTGACCAATGACGGACATTAGACCAACTGTAAAATTGGATGCAGATTGTTTGCACTAACCAAAACAACTACCATCTTCATCTCATGCGCCCCCGTGGAGCCAGCTGGATGCTCAAGGCAAAAGCTGACGGGAATAACAAAACTCTTCTTTAAATAATAAGACTGTTTGTTGTGACTCTCTTTCCCCGCATTCAAGGCCACCTAGGTTAATTAAAGATTGTTGACTTTTGCCTAACCGGGTGAAGGGACACTTTTTCTCGGTTGAACACGGAACACACACACATACGCATGTACATTGACACGGACCTACACCCCTCCCACCCCCTCCAAACACCTTCAAAGCTTATGTCTTCTACGTTGTGTGATGTGCTGCTATGTGCTGAGGTGTTTTGTTCTGTTCTCAAACTGATCTCCCTGTTGGAGCTCAGTCTGGGGGGAGTTCTCCTCATCTTTCCTTATGTTGTGCATTTTCCATTGTTATACCTCTCTGACCTGTCTTCCCCATGTGATGTTTTGTGTAATGTATGTATGGTCGGAACGGTAAGATGACGCTGGCAAGGCTGGCAGCCTTAAACCAATTTCCCTTTGGATGAATAAAGTATTATCAATCAATCAATTTTGGTTCAATATGAACCATTTCATTTGAATAACTGTCTTCAATCTCTTGATTGGACATGAGTTTCTGTAAACATTTTACATGCTTTCAGAAATGTAACAAACTCGCTGTGTGTTTCTATTTTAAAAGAAACTGGTTGAAACTGAAGAAGAGTTTGTGCCCCCCCACCTCAGATGTCCACTTACCAAGAAGTTATTTGTTGATCCTGTGAAAACAAATAAAGGAACAGTGTATGAACGGAAGGCCATTGAAAAACACCTGAGAGGGTATGTTTATTATTATATTTATTATGTGTATAATGATTAATGACTAATTAAAGGATTACATTTTTAAAGTATTTTAAAATCATAGTACAGATGCAGTTACTCAAATTTGCCATTTTCAACCCGAGGCCAGCCAACTGACATTCAACTGTAAGCTGACAGTCAGCAACTGAGAGTCCCTCCTCCTTCCTTTGGGGTGTATCTACTTTCAACTAGAGATGGACCGATCCAATATTACGTATCGGTATTGGTCCGATACTGACCTAAATTACTGGATCAGATATCGGAGAGGAAAAAAAAATGTAATCTGATCCATTAAATATCAACACACTCTGTCAGTCTTGATGCTGTTGAACAACAAAATGTTTAAAAATGTCGCAAGTTTACCTGGTGATAACCTCATGCGCGACGCGATCGAGAAAACAGCAAACAATTAACACCACGCTGATGTTGTTCACAGGGCAGCAAGAGTAAACGATCGGGAGACTCTAGTCGTCATTATCGTTCCCCTCCTATGTTTTATTACTCCAATTTCAGCGTTTTTGCTTCACAACTAAAGCGTGCAATTTACTTTGTGTGCACTTACATGGACTCGAATTAACCAGCGCCACCTCTGGCCAAGTGCCATAGCCTACAGCCAGATCAACTTGTGACACACATCTGCACCACGTTTGAATTCGTTTCATGCACATTTGTACCTTTCAATTGTGTCTGTTTGTGCGTCATGCAAATAAAACTTTGAAATGAATGAAATGATATCATGTATTTATTATTGGCCTACATTTGTACAAAATTCCAAATTATATACACAAAGTCATAGAAATCACAACTCCAATTGGTCATCGTGATTTTAATATTCTCTTTTTCCATAACAATGAAATACGCCTTGGACAAATATGACACATCAATATTTCATTAGTGTTGTCACATCACATCCTGTAAGCATCGTCTGCCTGTGTCTTTTCTCTGGAAATGAATATTTCCAGCCCATATAGGCAATCCATCAACATGGCTGGAGAGTTGGTAGTTATATACAGTCTGTATAAGTGTGGTTAATCTAATAAACATTTGTAAGGAGATGGCAGTTACTGTGAATTTACAGCAGTTACACAGTGATTAGTAATAAACAGCCGGTGAGAGTGAGTGGATATAAGAAAGTCAGTGACTCAGGTGTGTCGATTGGTTTGTCATTTGTTTTTGAGTCTGGAGGAGACGTAGAAATCTTTTGTTTTAAATTTTAGTTAGGAAGATTCCTGTTTTAAAACAAGCACTTTTTGTGAGAAATGCAAGAAGTACATCTGCAGAAAGCACACAGTTACATTCTGTCCATCATGTGGACAAAATTGAAAATGTTGAACATTGAAAAACTGAGAACGTTGGGCAAGTTCAAAAGAAATGTGTTTGTAAGAATGAAAAACCTTTACCAAATTGTTCCTAAAAATGGTTATGGAAAGTCAAACTGTTGTATGTCTGTGTTCTACATGTTTATCTAATGGAAAATAAAGTAGCTATTGTTTTAGTGCAGCTTCTTAACAATTCTGAGTGGATTTACACAGTACGGGTCAAAATGAACCGCAACAAAATCAATGTCATTTTTTTGTTTTTCAACATAATACAAGAGGTTTCCAAAACTTGCATATGATCTTCAATTTGTAGCAGATCCACTATCACATAGCAGCTGGAGCAGTCTCCAATGGAAGTCAGTCCACTGCTGCCACCTGTGGCCAAGTACCATAGCCTTCTACTAGATTAACTCGTGACACATCTGCACCTACTGCTATGATCACATTGAGTAGAGGCTGAGTGGCTGCACTTACACCTGGTACATCCAAATCTACCCACAAACACGTTGAAAGATGCAATGCCAGCAATGTGGATTGTCAACACTGAAAAACAATCAGTAAGCAAAGACAACAGGGATCAATTTTTTCTGTTTATTTAGCACCCACAACATTTGTGGTCGCCTTCTGCACAGGGGAGTCCACACACACTGTGTGGTACCACTTTCCGCAGAAGGTGCATTCAATCTGCAAGATTGAATAAGATTGTCAGAGTCATTGTCTGACTGTTTATTACTAATCACTGTGTACCTGCTGTACATTCACAGTAACTGCCATCTCCTTACAAATGTTTATTAGATTAACCACACTTATACAGACTGTATATAACAACCAACTCTAAAATGTTCATTTCCAGAGAAAAGACACAGGCAGACTACGCTAACAACATGTGATGTTACAACACTAGTGAAATATTAGTGTCATTTCATTCATTTCAAAGGTTTATTTGCATGACGCACAAACCGACACAATTGAAAGGTACAAATGTATTGTGCACAAGTTGTGTCACAAGTTGATCTGGCTGTAGGCTGTGGCACTTGGCCAGAGGCCACCTCCTCTGGTTGATTCGAGTCCATGTTAGTGTACACAAAGTAAACTGCACGATTTAGTTGTGAAGCAAAAACGCTGAAATCGGAGTAATAAAACGTAGGAGGGAAACGATAACGACGACTAGAGTCTCCCGATCGTTTAATCTTGCTGTCCTGTGAACAACACCAGCGTGGTGTTAATTGTTTGCTGTTTTCGCATGAGAATATCACCAGGTAAACTCGCCACATTTTTTAACATTTTGTTGTTCAACAGCATCAAGACTGATGGAGTGTGTTTGAGATAACCTCATAAGTGTCACAGATTACACATTTGGCTTTTTTTTTGCTGGTTTATCAGTAGCAGCTCCTGAAACGCAAGTCTGCCACACATCTGTTCGACCAAATCCAGTTAATCTAAACGCCAGTTAATCTGGAACACCAGCATTTCATCTCAGAGAAAGTTATCCCAGAGAGAAGTAAAGCAAGTGTGTAAGTTCATCTCTGAATGTTTGTAAAGCATTCCAGCGTTAAGCTTAA
>NW_024583560.1:8612-12081 GCF_018398535.1 Haplochromis burtoni
TCTAGCTTTTAATAAATAATTATCTGAATCTTACACCCAAAGTTTTAATCTGATGTAAAATGTATAGAAGTCCATTACTGTATATAGTAACTGTTAAGTCTAATGTACCCTAGCAAACTATAGTACTTTTTCCTTTGGGAAGGTACCATCTGTGCAGTCTGCAATTCTGTTGAAGAAAGATGTTGGATCTATTTAATTATTCTTGAAAAATAATTGATTTCTGTGCATTTTTTTTCACCCTGCATCAAATTAAAGTTGATTACATCGATTAAGCATCATGAGGTGGGGGGTGGTTCCCTATTTTATTTTTTATTTTTTGCTAGGAGTTTGCAACCCTATTAGTTAGGTTTCTTACTCTTTAAAATACCAGAATAGGGAGGATTGAGTAGGTTTAAGTTTATTAGATTGATCAGTATTGCTGATCTATGAAATATTTTGGGTGCAGTGTATTTTTTGCATACAGGTATAACAGAATAGTTATAGTGTTTGTTTGGGGTTTTTTTTTTAAACTTGAGTATGAACTTGTACAAAATGCAGCAAGATATAAAAGAAAAACAGTTTTATTGATTAAAAAACACACTATATCGGATTCATATCGGTATCGGCTGATATCCAAATTTATGATATCGGTATCGGAAATAAAAAAGTGGTATCGTGCCATCTCTACTTTCTACTAACTACTTTAAACATTTAACACTTAACTTAATTCCCCTTTAGTTAATTGCAGTATCACCAAGAGATGGCGCATTCTTAATAAAAAACAACTTGATTTTCTCAGTATTATTGTAGGGTCTTTGCCTAATAATATAAAGTGCAATGGGGCACTGTTTTGATTTGGCACTATATAAATAAAACTGAATTGGATTTCACATTCTTTTGATAGCTTTTATTGTAAACCTCTTCACCCATTAAAATATAAAATCTTTAAATTTTAAAAATGTAAAAAATGGATAAAACTTTACAGTCAGTTTGACCATTCAGACATTTTACACTGCAAGTCAGTGGAGGTTATTTCTGAGACTGATAGAACTTTCTTGTATTATGCAAAAGTCTTGAGTGACCCATAATTTCTCTAGATTTTGCCTAAGAGAGGCCAGGCTTTCACCTAGTTTCTTCTTTTCTTAAGTGCTGTCCAGGCTTTATAAAGGTATTTCAAAGCTGTTTTTGGCTGCCTTTTATATCATTTTCGGTCCCGTTCCCGTACTTTAGAGGGAATGTTTTTTCAACCCAAATTAAAGTTTATTAGATCAGTGTTAATTTGTTAGATGTGCTTGAGTGTGTAACTTATCAGCTGTTTGAGCTGCATTTAATAGGGGCTGGGTCTTTGGAAATGTGAGCAAACAAACCTTCCTGAAAATGGGACATTAGAAGACTACCAAAAAAAAAAGGCAATCCATACGATTATGTGAATTCCATAAATTTAAGGTTTTTATTCTTGATATTCAGTTTTCGTTACCCATATATATATATAAAAATAGACTTTGATATCTTAGTTTTTGTGAACGCAGCTGCGCTGAAACAGTTTTTCAACTGAGCTAACATAAATAAACTAAGAAGGCATTTTCTGGTTTCAAAGATAGGCAGAGATGGGGATTGCTGCTTGGGGATTGGTGCTTGTCTGTAGGAGGGTCTTTTTTTCACATCATTAAGAGGTGACGGCATGCAAATGAAGCACGGCAGCTGACCAACAAGCACTAAAATGAAAAAAGCAAAAATCCGTCATTTGAACTTTGTCATAAAGTTCAGAAGAATACAAAGGAAAATTATTGTTTTTATAACACTGTTCTGTAAATAGTTTCTGTCAATGACTCCTGGAATACCGGGAATGTATTAAAATCACAGCCGGTATAGAGAGGACATTTAGGCCAGGGTTTGGAAGTCATTGGCCTTCTGTGGTGGGCTGAGGAGCTATTTCAACAGTTACCTAATGTGTGGCAAAAGAATCTGCTCTTAACGGTATGTAAAAGTTGGATTTAAAATTACTACAGCAATTTATCCGATATGTGCATTTCTAAATTAGAAAAAACATTGCAGTACCATGCTTTCATGTTCAGAAACATTAGTGATGGGATTTCCGGCTCTTTTTAGAGAACCAGCTCTTTCGGCTCGGCTCACTAAAAAGAGCCGGCCCTTTCGGCTCTGAACCAGCTCTTCAGGTTGTTTTGTTGATTTAATTAATTTATTATTAACAATAATATAAAATTATGCACAAAAGGAATTACTAAGGTAAAAAAAAAAGTGGTTTTATTTATATATGTTTATGTATAAATATATCCGGTGGCCCCTTGAGAAAAAGCACGTACAATACACAAGCACTCACATATATTCAAATAATTTTTTTTTAAAAAGTTCATTTACCTGTTACTACCACACACCAAATCCGGTTGTTGGTACTTCCTGGCTTGTGTAGCCACTAGGTAACAAAAGTTCAACACTGCACCTAGCATCCTGGAGCACTTCTGTTGTCTTTTGTATGTGCTTCTGAGTTTTTGCGTGTTTTGGAGTTTTTACGTGTTTTGTCTAAAGGGGCCACCATAAATATACTTTGTTTATTCACTCCACATAAAATGTAATAAATAAATCATATACATGTAATTCAAAAACCAAGTATTCACATTTTAACTTTTAACTATTTAAATTTTCAGCTTCTTCCTTTTTAACAAATTTAAAGTGAAACAACACAATGATTACTATACCTTTCTAATAGTGATGGGTCGGTCGCGAATGAAATGGCTCTCGCACTTTTTTTCCGCTTCACTCAGCATGCAAGCCTTGTGCTTTACGCTGGGAAGAGGGGGAAGGGGTGATAGTTACACTCAGTAGCACAGTACTCATCCACAACTATTTTCAGTTGCAGGTGATAAAGGATACAGAAAGTTTATTCATGCAGGCCCATATGACAGAGCAGGGCTCTGGAGTGCGACCAATTTGGTCGCAAGTGTGACCAAATTTCTCCATGGTGCGACTAATAAAAAATACTTGGTTGCACCGGTGCGACCAAGTAAAAAAAATACTTGGTCGCACCGGTGCAACCAAGTATTTTCTCAGAAAGAAAAAGTTTTCAGCAACCCTGAAAGTCTCCGTGTGTTCAACAACAGACACACATTATGCCCATGTCGTGTTCTAAACCAATCAGAGATACTTAGAGGCAGGGACCTCTGTGATTGGCCGTGGTCCAGATATTCCTGCAGACCTACTTGTGTTTACGTTTCAAAGTGCGGGCAGATAGAGAAGGGTGAGTAGCCCAGGTCAGAAGTGTATGAAGTTGGTATTGAGAAAATATGAAAACAACAATTGATAACTTTTTCGTTAAGTTAAGGCCTGATCAGTCCAAAATTCTGAGCCAGCGCTCTGACACGGAGCCATCAACCTCTGTGTTTTTGTCAAACACTGGTCCGGAGACGGCATCAGAAAATGAGCCACATACGATCGACTCCCAGCCAGAGTCCACTGAAAGTAAAAGTGAGAA
>NW_024583560.1:13665-21474 GCF_018398535.1 Haplochromis burtoni
TACGTATATGAATGCTTGTGTATAAATACACAAACAATACACATATGCTTTCATGCTTTTAATTGTGTAATTTAAGTGATCTAGGTAGCTCTGTTTTGGAAGTTCAGTTCATGCTAGAAATGTGTTTTGGAGTTTGTATGTGTTTTGTCTCTAGGGGACACCACATATATTTATATATAAACATATATAAATAAAACCACTTTCTTTTTTTACATTAGTAATTCCTTTTGTGCATAATTTAATATTACTGTTAATAATAAATTAATTAAAGCAACAAAACAACGTGAAGAGCCGGTTCGGAGCCGAAAGAGCCGGCTATTTTTAGTGAGCCGAACCGAAAGATCCAGTTCTCTAAAAAGAGCCGGAAATCCCATCACTACTTTCTAATGTGACGTTGTTGTCCCTGGCTCTCTTTCTCTCTCTCGCCCTCCTGCTCTGTTCCTGTGCTACTGCGAGTGTAACTACCGCCCCTCCCCCTCCTGCCCAGCACAAAGCACAAGGCTCGCGTGCAGAGTGAAGTGGGAAAAAAAGTGCGAGAGAGAGGGTGAGAGAAAGAAAAAAAAACACGGCTCCCTCGTGTCACTCACGTCAAAGATTCGGTTCTAAGAGCCGTTTCGTTCGCGACACATCACTAAGAAACTTTATTCAGCAAAGCTGCAAGTGAGTGAACTTCCATCAGCACTGCGCCCCCTGGTGGATGCAAAAGACATTACCTCTGATTTTCATAAATGCTGCTTGGGGGCGTTAACATTCCTGTTCGCATTATACACATTACAGGCAGGTGGTTCTATTATAGTTACGGATCAGACAACAATCGATCAGGAATACAACAGGTATCTGTCATGGCCCTGTCAGGAATGAGGCAGCAATTTTAAGTAGCTGTATCTGTACATTTAAACCTCTCACATTACTTTATACAAATACAAAGATTATAATAAATCTGAGTGCTCTGTTTCACTATACAGGAATAGTTTGGGATCTCAAGTGAATTTGCTCTTTTGGAAAAATGAATATTATTATACTCTGTACTTCTGCTGTGTTAAACAATGTAGTGACTCACCATAATCTATGCTATAGCCTGATGTTCACCATCTCAGGTCTACACATTGTGATAGCGATTAATAACTGTGATTAGGTTGCTTGCTAAGAGCATCCAGTGTAAATAAAGTATATTGATCATCACAAGGATAATATGCCTATGAAACAATATGTAATAGATTGTAACTGTATCATGTCCACTCAGACAGCTAACAAAATACCTAGTATTCTGTCAGTGCAGACATATACCCGTTTCTTGAATTCAACTCTGATAATCTAATGCTAGGACCAGTGTTGGTCAAGTTACTTGAAAAAAGTAATCAGTGATTACTTCACCCAAAAAGTAATCCCATTACCATACTGATTACTTATTTTCAAAAGTAATTAGTTACTTAGCTATTTTTTAAAAACATGATTTACAACCTGAATAGGTGATAAAGCAATAGATCAGGCCAATTCTACTTTTCCTGCATAATTCATCATACAAAATGTAATCAAATGGAAAAGTCTCTTTTAAACTTGTTTTATTAATTTTAATCTTTTAACTTTATGCATCAAGCAAAAAATTGTCTAACATTTAAACCTATTTTCTGCACATTCCAGCTCATAAAATAATTTTTTGTTTTGTTTACACTCACTCTTTCAAATAAATGCAAGTAAAACACAGCAGAAAATAAATAAAATCAAAGACTAGCGGTCCTATTGCTCTATTGTCACCTGTATAGCAGGAGTGAGGTAGGCGGAGGTTTGCCCTGGTGCAGGTGTGCTGCAGCAGTCAGTGGAAGAATCCGCGAGTTTCTCTGTGAATTTCCCATTCCGTGGCAGCATGCTCGGTGCTTGCTCGGAAATTTAGAGGGTTTTTTTTTTCTGTAAAAATAAGTTTTCTTCCCATGCACTGTACAGCGGACGCTAATGTTTTTGTCACTTTTTACAGAATCAAACTCAAACTAAGGTCAGTACTTCCATGCTATAAATGCTGCACGGTCATATACTGTCCCGCACTCGATATATTTACCATTGTTGATATGCACAACAACGTCGCACTCGCTTAAGTCATTGTCATGAGACACTCTCGTAAAAAAATCACGGCTTTAGTACCGCAGCGTGCTTACGGGAAAGTAACAGTAATCTAATTACATTTTTTGCAATAGTTATCCCTTACTTTACTCGTTATTTGAAAAAAGCAATCGGATTACTAGCGCGTTACTCTGGCTAGGACTTATTCAGCTGTGAAGTCTACTCCATTTTCTACATTTCACTAATTGTTTGTTCAATATTTATTAGCTCCAAGTGCACCACAATTGACTCAGTTTCAGTAATGATTGCAAAAGAGTGAGGATACACCAACACACAAGTACAGACACAAACATTGAATCATCTACTTGCATGAGCTAGGGCAGCGGTCCCCAACCTTTTTTGCGCCACGGACCGGTTTATGCCTGACAATATTTTTACGGACCGGCCTTTAAGGTGTCGCGGATAAATACAACAAAATAAAACTAGTACCGGTACCGAAAAAAAGATTTATTCATAACACACGTGAAAAGACCCAGGAAAACCGAGTTAACGATAAAAACAATAACAAAATAACGCTGAAAACCGATAAAAACCCTGAAAACCATACATTTCACACCTGAGCCTCAACACTTGCAGCCTGGTTCCAAACGACTCACGGACCGGTATCGGTCCGGGGGTTGAGGACCGCTGAGCTAGGGGATGCTCTGTAGGTGCTCATTGCAGGACTGTAAAACCAGCTTTACAATGAAAGACCTATGAGAAATAGGAAAACAGTCACACCTATCTTAATTTAACTTATTTAATATACTGGATGTACTATTTGTGTGAGAATAACACTTTCAGAAGGAGCTACCTGTTCCACTTACAAGTCTGTATTCTACAGTGTGATCTTTTCATTTTATTTGGCCCATAAAGCTTGTTATATTCTCAATGTGTTTGGTTAAAATTGTCCTGACAAAGAAAAAAGCAGGCAATCATCAAGGCCTTTGAGAGCTGCTATGTTGAATATTTTCAGTGACCAAATCCTTTTTTACAGGTTGGAAAATGATCCACTTGCTGAACCTCTTCTACGAAAAACTGATCTTAAGCCTGACAAAAACATGAAGGAAATGGCAAAAGAGTTCCGCTCTGGTCAAATTGAGGAAACCAGTGTTTAGGAATTCCAGAGTTTTTTTATGTACATCAGTTATTTATACAATAGAGGATGCAGTGGGAATACTGAGTTATTTTATCTATCGCCGATTTTTAGCATTATAATATTCTATATTCACATTTTTATGTTGAGAAATTCAATATAATCTTACACTTTATTTTAAAAAATTATTTTAAAAATGTAATCTTTGTTTCTATATAATCACAAACACTTTTTCTCTGTCTCTCTCTCTCTCTGGCACTTTTGTCGAAGCTGTTTCTTACATATGAACCTTACATCACTGTTATTATTATTTTTTTATTAAATGGCTTCAGAATGAATAAAACTGCATTAAATAGACAAAATCTCTAACCATTTAACATTTTAGTGACATTGAAAATTGCTGTATTCAGTTTTGTTGTATACTTTTTACATCCACCAAAATGGTGCCTATTCATGAATAGGCTTGGAGATTAATGCAGTTAATGTTGAAAGTAAAATCAAGGTCACTCTCAAAATGTACCAAAAGTTGTTGTTTTTTTCTCAGAGGGGAGGACCAGGTGTGATTTCAGAGTTATTTCAAATGTCAATACAGAAAAGCTGGAAAAAATGGGTTAAAACTGTTGGTTTTGAATAGAATGATTTATAATTATCTTTTTGAAGGTTACAAGTGTAAAAGAGTTTATAAATGTTTTGTTATTGTTTTTTGCTTTGTTTTGTTTTGATTTTTCTTGGGGCGCGGTATAAAAGTATTCCTAGATTTTACATTTTAAAAAAGCTAATTACTAATGTAGTCTTATTACATTACGTTGTATGTATCCTGTAAGCAAACTTTAAAAACAAATAAACATTGTTCAGTGTGGTAGCTAGGTAAACATTCTTTTTTCTTTGTGTGTACAAGTTGTAAAAATGGTAAATGTTTTTCTATAGCGCTTTACTAGTCCCTAAGGACTCCAAACCACTTTACACAACCAGTCATCCACCCATTCGCACACTGGTGATGACAAGCTACATTGTAGCCACAGCCACCCTGGGGCGCACTGACAGAGGCGAGGCTGCCGGACACTGGCGCCACCGGGCCCTCTGACCACCACCAGTAGGCAACAGGTGAAGTGTCTTGCCCAAGGACACAACGACCGAGACTGTCCAAACCGGGGCTCGAACAGGCAACCTTTCGATTACAAGGCGAACGCCCAACTCTTCAGCCACAATCGCCCCCTTGTATATGAGTATGACAAGACACCAAACTACATGCACTGACATAAAACATGGACCTTCAAAGTAAAACAGGAAACACAATGTATCCCACATTGTGTTTCCTAGAGAAGAGGCAGACAAGGGAGTGAGGGAACATGAGGGAGAGTGCATACATGACGTGCTGGGGAAACATGGAAAACATAACAGAATAAAACTCACACCACAATATAAACACAGACACAAAGGGAGACACAGAGGACAGAGACACAAGTGGGAATCTGATAAACTAAACTGAACAATCTAGAGACCATAGAATAAATAATAAACTAACAAAATACAAGAAAACTGAGAACGCTGTGTCAAAATTACCCCAGGACCATGACACCGATTATATCACAGCGATGTGACGAAAGCTGTCCCAATTTGAAGGCTGCTCCAAATGCGGCCAAAAATGCATCCTTTATTTCCCCAGATCTTTAGACCCTTTAGGGTGGCTCAGGTGTATCCTTCGTGGCCCAACATATGTCAGGATTCATAGCAAGGCCCAGCCAATTCAGTTTGTAACAATGGCATCAACTTTGGAGACAGAAGCGGTTGCAGAGGACACCTACATTTTTAAATCTATGTTATTTTTGAAGTAGCGGCACAAATATTAAGATGAAAAAGCTAACCGAAGTTTAATTTTAAATGTTAAGATGAATTTTGTGACACTCATTAAGCTTGCATGACTGTAAATGCACAGTCCCGCTGTTTTTAGACAGAAGGGTTAGTTTCAATACTACACTTTCTGGGTCACAAAATAAACTTTGAAGATATTTCCTATGTACACTTCAAATATCTACTTGATTTATCAAGACATCACATATTTGCAAAAGTGCTATCACTACTCATGTTAAATATGATATATAAGTCCCTTAAATAACCTTAAAACCGGAAAAAGTTATTGTTTGGCCTTTGTCAGTCCTTATTTGTTCCAGAGTAAATCGATTTACCTCACATTAAAGTTTGTAGTTTTTACACAGCTCAATATGCTGTACAAATGTCAAACAGAAAAGTGAAGAAACAGATGTGTGAGATGGTAGAGAATTTACTTCAATGTCCTTTTATATTTTAGGGACAAAGGAGGTACAGCAACAGTATGCCGTTTTTCATCTGTTAGGCATAAGGGAGAGTGATTTTTCTGTCTTGTCGTCCTAATTTAGTAAATTTTTCTGTGAATGCTGTCCAGGGATTAACATGATTGACATGTTCTATTATCTTTTAGTTCAATTCTTGAGAAGATGGGCCTGGCAGGGAAAATCACCCATGTACAGGCCAAAAAAATGGGACAATCTAAAAAAAAAAGACGTTGGACAGTCCAGAGCACAGTTCAGCAGTGGGCAATTAAGTCCAAGCTCAGGATTGGTAAATGGCCTGTATTTGTATAGTGCTTTACACACACAAACACACAGGTGATGGCAAGCTACATTGTAGTATGTCCTGGGGCGCGCTGCCAGAGTCAAGGCTGCCAGACACTGGTGCCACCGGGTAGTGATGTGCGATACCACTGATTTCCTTTCCGATCCGATACCAAGTAATATTCAGGGTGGTATCGACGATACTGATCCGATACAGATACTTTGTACAAAAACTCATTTTATTTATTGTATCTCAAATTATAGCGTCATAATGATTACAGGACATCAGATTTCTTGTTCTTATCACTTAATAATGCAGAGTTCATCATATAGAAATAAAAAAAGCTGAAGTTGTGCGCTATTTGAACACCTTGCCTGCCTGCATCACTAAAGGACTCCGTGAGAGACGTCACCTGTCCCTCTCCTCCTCTTCTGTTCGCCTCAGCATACGCTCGTCATATTCTGTGATATGATTTACTCTGAGGTGTTTGACAAGGTTAATGATGTTGCCACAACCATACATGCCAACCCTCCCGATTTTTCCGGGAGAATCCCAGAGCCACCATTCTCCCGAATTTCCACCTGGACAAAAAAATTGAAAAACCATATTACAGAATTCATAGCCCAGCCAATTCCAGTTTCCAACAATGGCGGCAGCTACTTAGTTTTAATATTACTCTTATTTCTCTTTCTGGGTCGCAAAAAAACTTTTAACATATTTTCAGGTTTCAGGTTTTCAGAATGTAGCTGTGTAAACTTTAAATATCTGAACCGATCGACACATCGTTTTCAAACCCCCGTCTTTCGCTACTCAGGTTAAACATGATATATAAGTCATTGATAACTTAAAAATGTTATTGTTTGGCTTTTTCAGTGTTTTATTTGTTCGTGAGTAAATCGGTTTGGCTGAAATTAAAGTTATTATATTAGATTAAATTAAATTTACTTTATTAATCCCTCGGGAAGGTTCCTGCGGGGTTTTCACACAGCTGAATAAACATTAAACAGAAAACTAATTAAACAAAGTGTGAGACGGTCGAGAGTTTACGCCAGCGCCCGGGGATTATCAAGAGATGATAGTCGATGATGCATTGACAGTAGGAGAACTTTATCATGTCACAAAACTAAATATCCTCAGGTTCTACCTCGCCACAAAGAAAAAACAAAATGACAGCCTTCAGAGCTCCAACCCAGGTTTGCATCCATCTTCAGAAATTGAAGCAAGTCCTCAAAACCAAACCTCTTCTTTTACTGTCACTACAGTCCAAACATCTGCTCCATTTGAAACAATCAGCCATGATGTGACATACATTGAAGACACTCCAAACGATAACCTTCCACAATCTTCCACGCTGTCTCTAAGCACTAACACTTCTCACAGCAGTGACATTGTTTTTGTTGGCCCCTTTTCTGACAGTGAGCCAATAAATTTGGATGACACCCTGATTTTTTCCCCACAACCTGGTCCATCCAGTGAGAGAGCGAGGAGAGTAGTGGTGGTCCACAGAGGGCAGGTAATGTCAGAGCTCATTTCACATTTTAGTGATAAGGACCTTGAAGATGTTGACATCAAAATCCAGGTCTTACTGCCTGATGGAACACCTGAAATGGCCCATGATGATGGGGGAGTTGTGAGAGACTGTCTTTCAGAATTCTGGAAAGAATTCTATGACCAGTGCACCACTGGAAACGTTTACAAAGTGCCCTTCTTAAGGCATGATTTTTTGGGCAACCGGAGTGGGAGAGTGTGGGCAGAATCATTGCATTTGGATGGGTTAGAAAGAAATATCTGCCTGTGAAAATTGCACCTGCCATTCTGGAACAAGCTGCCTTTGGATATGTAAAGAGTGATATTGTGGAGAATTTCCTTAAGTTCATGCCTGACTCTGAGCGTACAGTGTTAGAGGCGTGGCAATCAGACTTTAGCACCGTGGACCAAGAAGAACTTATAGACATACTTGATAACCACAGCTGCAGAAAGATACCAACAGCCTGCAATGCCACTGAAGTCCTATTGGAGCTTGCACA
>NW_024583560.1:53197-57987 GCF_018398535.1 Haplochromis burtoni
AAATGAGATGGGGCAGAAAACTCCAGTATGTTCTGTTCTCTTCTAATCAGACAAATAAGGCGATGACTTTCTGCGAACAGTATTTCTTATAACTCAGCAGTATAATGCATCATAAAACAATATCATTCATTCACAATAAATCAGCAGTCTAATGTAATGCAAATCAGTTTAACAAATGCAATAGTTATCACCTTCTTCTAATTCAGGAGAATAATGCAAACTAAAACTACATAATAATTCACAATCTTTAATTAGGGTCTAACATGGCATAAAATAATATTATAATCCCACAATGTATATAGGTATGTGTATATATACAGATAGATATCATTAATGTAGCTCAAAGCTACATTAATGGTGTGTAAGCTAAGAAAATCAATGTAGAAGTTAGTTGTGCTTTTGTACATTAACATTTTCATATTGTATGCCTGAAAATGTTTCTTTTGTTCATTTTGTTTTCATCTAGGAAGAATTAAATGAAGTTGCTTTGGCCTGGAATGACCACAGAATGCGCCCAGTCCACAACTCCCGAAGTCCTCATGGCCGACCATCTTTTATGTATGCCCTCCCAGACATTTATGGCGCGAGGGACTGTCTCAAACATGTCAATATGGACAAAGTTGAAGCCTGCCTTGAAGAATGCGTGTTCAAAGACTTTCCATGTGAAGAGGATGTCTTTCATCTCTGTGTAGAACTCATGTCAGAACATAACCTGGACTTCTCAGATGATGTGTTTCATACAGTGGATCTGTATGTAAAGCTAAGGCAGTTGATGCTTATTGAGTTGGAGCTTTTGCCTTAAAGGTTAGACATCGTTATGCATTTGATTGAGGTGGCAAAACACATTCTTTGACCCTTGTCCTTCAGGGACATCTAGGGATATTTATCTAGGGATATCCCCCCTTTGTTCGGTTTTAATTTTGCTACATTTGCTGTCTGCAACAAATATCACCCCAAAAGACACTTTTTTAATGCTGTATTTTCATATTTAAACTGTAAACTTTTATAAGTTATTAATTTTTGGATGGTTGTCGTTTTTGGGGCACACATACATGGGTTTTGAGGGCCTGAAAATGTATTTCACAAACAGGGCCAATTGAAAAAGGCTATAAAAATTGTATTTAATTTTTGGAGGTTTTTTTTTTTGGATGGTTTATTTCAATTAACAAACCAATTTTTTGTTTTAAAAGCCTTATTATTAAAACATATGTAAACATAATGTCTGTTAGACCTGCTATTTGGAGGATATGCAGCGCATGTCACCTTGGAATTATGATTTCAACTTTTTGTAAATATGCTTTTTCATCTTTCTTTTTATTTGAGTAATTATTGATGTTTTGAAATATCTGGTTATGTAGCAGTAATTTTTTTTTCACTGTCATTTTTTTCACTGCTGAGACTTTTATATATACTGACTGTTTTCCTGATTATGGGCAGTATAATTATATATTTTTTAGCATATGGATAACCTAACTGAGTGAGATTTATGGACCTATGTTTTTTTTCAGATTGCGCCTCAGAATAATAAAAACCCAGAAATTACCAAAATGAAAGATGTAATTTGTCTCATTGAACACTTTATTATAAAACACAGATCTTTTGCCATCATCTTATCTTAAAACAAAATCAACTGTACTGTATTTACAGTAACACAAAAACCCTTAAAGTATTCTTATAAAAATCTAATTGCAAGCACAAGACTTGGAAAAAGTACGACAATACACTCAACAAAAATATGCAATATGTTGTGCAAAAATTCAATTATTATTAAAAATACAAACAGAATGGGACAATAAAAAGAGATTGAGGATAATATGGCAAGATCTGATAACAATATCCTACAATTAAAGAATAAGAACGTGTGGTCTAAAACCACTATGAAGCAAATACATTAGGCTCAAACATGAAAACCGAAATATAGGAAAATATCTTTTAAATAACTACCCCATTGGCTATGCAGTTTTGAAAAAGGGGGCTATGATACACAAGGGTTTTTTTCCATTACAAAAATCAGGAAAAGCCAACCAAAAATCAACCTTCAGCTAAGCAATTGCTGATTTCACAGAAATCCAAAATAAAAGCATATAGGTGTGCCTTATGGCCATTCAATTTAGCAAAAGTCACCATAACCCAGATGGCTAAACAGAACTGTACAAACATAACTGTAATAAAATACAATGATATAGTAAAACCTGACTTGTAAACTGTAAAATGTGTGCACGATGATAAAACATGTAGGAGATATTGCATATATCTCCTACATGTACTATATACTACATATTGCAGGGGTCTCAATCTCTAATTTTCTGGTGAACCACTACAATACATGTCATCTTGTGACATTACATTAATAAAATTTGACAAATTAAAATTAACCTAATGCATTTTTTTAAAGTTGATTTTGGATTCAAATAATAGAAAAATTGAATAAAAGGTGGGAAAACTGCTTTCATTGTTCACATGCACACATGCTGACTGAGGAAATGGGAATGCTTATAAATGGTCTCCAGACTGCCACTTTTAGACCTCTGCAGAAATGCATTTCACAAGTGTTTAGAAAAATATTGCCTCAGTTGTAATAGGAAAACACAGAAACACAAAGAAGTACCTCAAATTGCATTACAGTGGTATTTCACCAAAGACTTTTTCTTGGAACTCAGTTTTTAAACACCTGAAACCTTTGCTGTGACATTCACATGGGAACACTTTAGTTTTAGTTCACAACTCAAATATAATCTGTTGTAAAACAACAATGGCTTAACTTAAGCCATTGTCCGTGAATCAAACCTTTAGATAATGTCCATAACCCACACATTTGATTCCAACACACTGTTCATCTCCGATCTGAAGTCAGGATAGCTGTCATAATTTATCGACAGCTCCAGTTCGTTAAACCCAATGATGATGTTCTTTCCCAGATGTAAATCTGAACCTGTGCAAAACCTGAGGAACAAACACAAATGTTCCTTCTCAGCATTCTTCACATATGTAGTCAGATATTTCTGAATCAGCTTCTGGTGAGCCGTCATTGTTTCAGGGAAAGTGAGACACTTGAGAACTTTTCTCACAGTTGGTTGGAGGGTTTCATAAACTGAAGATAGATCACAAAGGCTTTCCCATGCAGTGCTGAGTGTTCTTGCCCACTGTTCAATAACATAGGCAGGCTCTTGGACAAGTGTTTTGGCTATCGGTGGGAGGACCTTCAGAGGAGGAGGCCTCGCAGATGTGGAAGAGATAGCAAGAACTGTATGCCAACCAAACGATGTCCCCTATGCAAGGATGCGAAATGCTCTCTCTGACGCAATGCGTGAGAAGTATCCGACCCATAACATTGGCACCACACCTAGGATTGTTTGGAGTCCAGAACATTCCCCTAGAGAGTTTATGGAGCACGCAAAAGAACAGTGGATTCTCCAAACTGGAGACCATCCTGGGAGAGATGGTGAACCCCGCGCCCGGTTTCGATCTGCAGTGTTAGCAGGTCTGCCAGAACGAGTAAGAACAGATCTACAGAAGAATCCCGACTTTGCGGTGGCGGATTCAGCAAAATGGGAGAGGCATATTATACATCGACTTGAGCTGGAGAAAGACGAGGTGAACAAGAAAAAACAGGAGCTGGAGGAGGCGCAAGGGCAGTTAGTAAAATTGAAATTGGCTGAGGCGAGAGAAAAACTAAACGAAAAGAAAAAGGAAAACAAAGATGGACCTAAGAAGATGCTGGTGGCACAGCCACGGGGCGATTCGGGGCCTGATTGGCCAGAGTTGGATCCGGTTCTATATCCTGATGACCGATGGCCCGCCAATGGACCAAGGCAAGGGAGATTCGCGGGGAATTGGGGTGCAACTAGGCCGTTGAGGGGGCGTGGTGGATCCCAGAGGGGAGGCGGACCAAGGGGCCGTGGTCTGGGGGGACCTATGCTGGACCCGAATGTATGCCGTAGGTGTGGAGGACGAGGACATTGGGTTCGTGATTGTCCTACATCACGATACCTGGAACTTGGTTATCCATCATCACCCCAGGCACAGGGAGCTTTTCGAGGCAGAGTGGTCCAGACAAGGGGACATCAAGCTCCAAACCCAGGCATGGCGCCAGTGGCTCAGTATCCCCTGGCTTACTGGGGCGGAGAGGAGGAGCTGTACTGACGGGACCCACAGAGACCAGACAACATGGGAATGGCAGATCCGATGTTGTCGATGAAGGTGGAAGGAACTGATATGACCTTCCTTGTGGACACTGGAGCGACTTACTCAACACTGAGACAAAAACCAAGCACTACCACACTTTCCAACCAGGTGGTCAGTGTTGTGGGGTTCTCTGGGGTTCCGATGACGCTGCCAACAACCAATCCAGCCCTGACGGTGCTGGGAAAACAGACATTGAAGCATAGCTATGTTGTGTCTCCCCATGTGCCAGTGAACTTCATGGGCAGGGATCTGCTCATTAAACTGGGGGCCACTATCATGTGTTCCGCTGATGGACTAACAGTTACACTTCCAGGAGGAAAAGAGTTTCCGTGCCTGGGGACATTTTCAAAGAACCAGTACTTGCTGAAAGACTGTGAACAAGCTACAGCTGATATCTATTGGGGTCGTGTGGTGGAAGAAGGCATACTGAGACAGTATCAGTTGTGGAAACCTTGGATCATGGCCTTGGCAGTCTATTCTCCCCCTCGCAATCTATACCACATTACACTCTACTATGATAGGAACGACGATGAAATTTACAAGGACCTGTTCCAGTCTGATCTTGAAGGTCAGACTTGGAATGTGTGTTCTCAGAACATCTATGT
>NW_024583560.1:59284-65100 GCF_018398535.1 Haplochromis burtoni
AATGGGCTGTTGTTTCAGAAAAAAGGGGGAGGAAGAGATGTACTTATGTACGTCAGCATCAGGCTGAATCCATTAGAGACAAGGCACCCAACATGCACACAGCATGCCATTGGGGTGTCAAAAATTATACAAAAGACAGCACATATAGTGAGGGACCATCCGTTGAAGGTGCTGACCACCCACAGTGTGGTGGCATATGTTAACTCACAAGCCTTCACCATGACACCTCTCACACAACAGAGAGTGTGTAAAGTTTTAGATGCTCCCAACTTGACCTTCACACATGAAGGGATTAACATGGCAGATTTAATGGGGGGGTCAGGAGAACCCCATGACTGCGCAAAGAGAGCTGAAGTTGATGAGAAAATAAGAGAAGACCTGAAAGCAGAACCTTTGACGGGAGCTGAAGATTGGTTCACAGATGGATGCTGCTACAGAGACGAGGAAGGATTGAAAGCAGGCTACGCGGTAGTTTGCAGAAATGGGGCTGAATTCGAAGTGAAGGAGGCTGGAAGACTTGAAGGGCAGCAGTCAGCCCAAAGAGCAGAAGTAATTGCTCTAAGTCGAGCTCTAAGACTTGCAAAAGGAAAGAGAGTCAACATTTACACGGATTCAGCCTATGCCTTTGGAGCAGCTCATGTGGAGCTGGCCCAATGGAGAAGAGCAGGATTCAGGACAGCAGAGAATGCACCAATCTGCCACAAGAAGGAAATGGAGGAACTTGAGCAGGCTTTGGGAGATCCAGAGGAGGTGAGAATCATAAAGTGTAAAGGTCACTCCTCAGGGACTGGCCTGGTGGCCAGAGGAAATCAGGAAGCCGATCGAGCTGCAAAAGAGGCAGCGGGCTATAAAGCATCACGGCAGATGGTACAAATAACCATGGAGGAAGAACCAGGAGTCAACATGTTACAGGAAGCCAGGAAGGCTCAAGAGGAGGCGGCCCCAGAGGAAAAGGGGGTCTGGAAGAGTCGAGGAGCCTGGGAAGAAGGAGGTCTCTGGCGAGGACCGGACGGACGACCAGTGTTGACAGCCAACCTGGCAAAACAGAAGATTGCCGAAGCGCATGGGCTTGGCCATGTAGGCGTGGCCCAGATGGGGAGACATCTGTGCCATTGGTGGCATCCCTTTTTGAAGGATATGATCAAGGAGAAGGCCAGGACGTGTCTGATCTGTGGGAGGCACAATCCGAAGCCAGTGATTAAACCAGAGGCAGGTAAGTTCCCCATTCCAGAAAGACCAGGGGAAGAGATTGTCATTGATTTTACTGACATGATTGATTCAGGGCCAGGAGGAGTCCGATATCTACTGGTAAGTGTAGATGCTTTGACAGGCTGGCCTGAGGCATGGCCAACCAAGAGAGAGGATGCAAAGAGTGTGATTAAGTGTTTGATCAATCATTACATCCCCCGGCATGGTTTTCCTAAGAAAATTAGGTCAGACAATGGGACTCATTTCAAAAACAAAGATTTGGCAGAGGTAGAACAGAAGCTGGGGTTGCAACATAGATTTGGCACTGTGTATCATCCTCAGTCGCAGGGGAAAGTAGAAAGAATGAATTTAAACCTAAAGAATAAAATTGCTAAGATGTCTGCTCAGACGGGGCTAAATTGGGTAGCAGCCCTGCCAATTGCATTGATGATAATAAGATGTTGTGTTAATCAATCCACAGGGTTCACACCATATGAGCTGTTGACAGGACGACAGTTTCCAGGTCCCTGGACAACAGTCCCGGCGGAAGAAAGTATAAAAAGTAACAGAAAACACATTGAATGTTGGAAAGAATTAAAAGCTCTTGTGTCTAGTTTCACACAACAGGTTGGAGAGGGGGTGAAAGCGGAGGACAGGTCCACCCCCAATGCCAAGGCGGTGTGGCTGAAGGTCATTAAGTGGAAGTGGAGAGATCCCAGGTGGACCGGACCATTCGAAGTAATTGCCCGAACCACCAGTGCGGTCCGTCTAAAGGGGAAAGGGGACACCTGGTTCCATTGGTCTCAGTGCGCAGTCGCGGACGAGAGCTTGCTGGAGCTAAGCTCCACCCCAACTAACACAGGGGGGAACATAGAGGCAGAATAATCCTCTCCCCCTGTGCACCGATCCTCACCAGTAGTCCACCTGGTTGAGGTGAAGTAAGAAGAGGAGCGTCACACGCCAAGCATTAATTCATTCCGGGCTCCTAATTAGGCTAGGGCTCTAGTCTAAAGTAATTGATAGCTTAAAGGAATCGTAATAGTTTTGTACGTTAATCACATACTTTTGTACTCATAACTTTATATTTTTATTACGTAGCTTAAAGTAAAAGTAAAAAGAGCCTGGGAACAGTGATCATGAAATTGTGGGAAAATTGGAAAGTAACGGGGATCTTGGGGTTAATAAGTGTTATAACGTGTTTGTTTGTTTTTTGGCAGACAGGAGAATTGCCCGGACGCAGAGGTCTATCCGCTCCAGAGTCCAAACCAATCGAGTCGTCGAGAAAATTCAAATGCGCGGTTGGTTCAGGTGGGAGCGCTGGGTGTCTCAAAGCAAGTGGCGGAGTCGAGTTTGGGTATGTTAATGGGTCCACGACGGCGTTCACATTCGATTTGTGTGAGGTAATTAAATGCTCAGGAGACGGTAGTAGCTGGAAAACCTATAATGTGTGGGTTTGTTATCACCCCATGGTTTGTTACACCAAGTCGCTGTGGGGTCCATCAATGAACGGAGAAATTTACACTTATATAACGGATCAGTGGTGTTCTTGGCAGGATGTGGTTGCGTGGACAGGAGTAGGATGGCAGCCAACCGTGCCACCGCCTTTGAAGGGATAGCCATTCAGAGAGATTATTCTGTTACAAATAACCCTGTCACTCTTTCCCTAGGACCATGGAGCAAACTCCCGGAACCGGGGTATGACGGGGGCGCATTTTATCTAGTCATAGGAAT
Source organism: Haplochromis burtoni (assembly GCF_018398535.1). Taxonomy (NCBI): domain Eukaryota; kingdom Metazoa; phylum Chordata; class Actinopteri; order Cichliformes; family Cichlidae; genus Haplochromis; species Haplochromis burtoni. Next base: position 62,204 of record NW_024583560.1, read on the forward strand.
AGATAAAGCAGGGACAGATCCATCAGGAGTAATTCGGCTGAATTTATTCAATCCCAGATCTAAACCGATAGGAAACAACGTTGCAGTGGATCTCACAGAGCAGACGGATCCCCTAGAGATAGTCACCTACAAGGACGCACCAGAGAAATGGCTTGTTGCCGCAGATTACACTAGATTAAAACCTCAAGAGTTAATAGAGCGTGCCACAGGTTTCGGTGATAGGAATCTTTGGTTAGATTGGGTAGCTCAAAATGCTAAAGAGCAGGAAGTGGTTGATTGTGTTGCTTGTGCTACAGCGCGACCTCGTTTGTTTACTGAACCCGCTCCTCTGTATCCAGAGGATGAGTGGGGTTATAATTGCATGCTGAGATTAACTAGAGAGGCGGTGGACACAGGTAATTGCACCACTTTGTCAGGTTTATATCCGCCAATTGATAAACGTACACGACCAGGTTCATTCACACCAAAACAAGATAATTATACATGTTTTGAGTTCTCTACAGACAGCGTGAGATATACGGTAGAAGGATTGATCCCAGCTGGTGTCAGAGGACTATTCCAGGCAGGACTAGCAATAATGTAAGTGACCCAGACACAATCATAGGCACCTGGGCGAGAGGTGGGCTATATTATTATTGTGGGCAGTACACCCTTTTGGCGCAGGTTCCCTTGGGGAGTGTGGGGACATGTGCTATGGTGCGCTTAGGTGCACCTTTGATGCTGATAGGAAGTAGACTAGAAACAGTTCCACGGCAGGACACTGGTGTGTTGACAGCCAGACGTAGAAGAGATACAAGGGGTACGCATAAATATGACCCAAGATGGGATTCGCCAACCTGGATTGACTCAATAGGAGTTCCCAGGGGAGTTCCAGATGAGTATAAGTTAGTTAATCAGATAGCGGCCGGCTTTGAAAGTGTGTTCTTATGGATAACTCCAAATAAAAATGTTGATCGCATTAATTATGTTCATTATAATGTGTTAAGACTCTCCAATCTCACTAGGGACGCGGTGGAAGGCCTTGCGGAACAATTGGGTCCGACGTCTTTAATGGGAATCCAAAATCGAATGTTGGCTGAGAAAGGTGGAGTATGTGCTATGTTTCGAGATATGTGCTGCACCTTTATCCCCAACAATACTGCTCCGGATGGGACGGTCACTAGGGCGCTCGAGAATCTGAAAACGTTATCTAGAACCATGCATGAGCAATCAGGCGTGAATACGGGGCTGGGAGACTGGATCACGTCTGCCTTTGGGCAATGGAAGGGTGTGTTTATGTCTGCCATGTTTTCTCTTATAGTTTTTCTAGGTATATTGATGATCGGATGTTGTCTCATTCCTCTGGTGAGGCGAGTGTTGGTAAAACTGGTAAGTAGGGCCCTAGACTCTGGTCCAGCTGGTTCGGCTGGTCCGGAGTATATGATGCCGTTGCAAGAGGCCGCCTGGATTGAGGAGTGAAACAATATCTGGGTAAAGGTTGGCCGATGGCCAAAGAGGAGGAGTGTGGACAAGAGATATTTTATTCTGTATTCTTATGGTCACAGTTATAATCAGAATTATTACTGATTAATCATTTACCATTGTTAAAACAGTTGACAGAATAATCTTTGAATCACATCTATGTTAATCTGAGCAAGATATTATTGTACACAGATTATCATCATTTTAATTAGTCTATTGTTGTTCTGTATTATCCCCTCTTCTGTTTAAGCTGTTGCACATTTTGTAACCACTGTCTACATTCAGTTTTGCACGTACTCCCGGCCTTTAACAACATGCACACCGTTATGTAATTCACGCACGTTTACATACACACTTAATAAGAACAGAAAGGTCGTCTTAGGACAGTCTTTCTCTGATAGATCCACTTTCACAAAATGCACAATGTAATACACACTTGTTTTTCTCTAAAGTAGCAGTCGATGTCTATATAAGGAGAACTTTTTGAGTGTGAGTGTGATCTGTTATCATTTCCAGTAAGGTCTAACTGTGATGTCATCATGGATAATATAAACATGGAAGGACCTCCGCCCGGCGGAGAATGTTTTTGCAAATTGTCTTCCCACACTGACTGCGCAAAGTGTGTAAAATAAAGATCACTATTTTTGACACCTTACTCGGACTTGGCCTGCTTTCTTCTCTTACCCAATCGAACGAACTTTAACAAGAGTCAATTTTTTGCATTGGATAAATTCAGTATTTGATAACAAGTGTCTGCTAAATTGACACTATTTTAACACTGATGAAAGATAACAAGCTAATTTTCATTGCATGTGTGTTTGTGTTATTAGGCAGGTTTAATGCATGTTTGTGGAGCTGCATCTCCAGCAGGGCATGTTCTTAAAGCTGCCTTTCCTACACACTTCTCTGCTATTATTTGATCATTTCTTAACTAATGTGCTATGAGTTCCACTGGTCTTTGCATCACACTAAGAGACTTGGACAAGATGATAAACAGACTCACACGCTTAAGATGTTGTCTAATCTTCATGAGTTATTTTGTGTTTGTATTAGTAGGGTTAATACATTTTCTGTTTTTATGTATCCTTTCATGTACCTTCCCCCCTTTTTTCTGAAACAAGACTCCGTTCACTCCAAATTTTGTTTCAGAAACATCTAAATGAAAAACTCTGTCATAGTCAGGCACAGCTAAACCCCAAATGCTTGCAGGTTACCATCGGCAACCACACTGTGTGTTGTTAACCTCTTCTACAAATGCCCTCTTTTAATGTGTAACACTTTGTGTATGATTTTTTTTTATCTCTGGTGCATATTATCTGTATGTGTCGTGTCACTTTCCATTTTTCTAGCAGTACACTTGCATACCTCAGTGCTTGTCTTCCTCCCCCTTTTGTGGTGGTCTGGACACTGTGTCAATCCTCCACTTCCAGGCAGTC
>NW_024583561.1:0-10094 GCF_018398535.1 Haplochromis burtoni
GTGTGTGTGTGTGTGTGTGTGTGTGTGTGTGTGTGTGTGTGTGTGTGTGTGTGTAGCATAAAATGATCTTGTCAATCTAACACATGGTAGTCAAATACAATTAACATAAAAGAACTCTTTACATTTTACATAACCAGTTAATGTCTGATAAACAAGTAGCGTCTATAAATATTTGACATGAATGAAAAGGATACAAACATGAAAATATCATGTTCATGTTACAAAAAATTTGTGTGCAGTTATAACATGAAAAAATAAGGTTGACAAAACATAACTTAATTGCGTGCAACCGATTACAATAATTTTTTTTATGTTTATCCCACTGATTATTTTTTTCAGTGTATCCCAGGCTGCTCCAGTCTGCATGCCAAGTATCCTTGGGCAAGATACTAATCATCGGAGTGTGAATGTGTATGAATGTTAGATACTAAGCACTTAAGAGCTTAGAAGAGGTGCTGGTGTGAATGAATTAGTTGTATAAAGCGCTTTGAGTGCTCAAACAGAGTAGAAAAGCGCTATATATGAACAAGTCCATTTACATGGTGCGACTCTCCATTCAATGGCTCTGGTAAATATTTTAGAGAGTCACCTGTCATGTCTGCAAGTAACCAGTTGTCAGCAGCAAAGTGATGTGCAATGACCAAATCACTTTTCGTGGACGCAGCTTTAGAAATAAGAATGTAAACATGATTGCTCATGTGCTTCTGATGCGCAAGTCCATAACATGCAACTGTTCCAATTAGACTGTTTGTCATTTTAACTGAATTTTATCGAAGCATACCCAAAACAGAGTCCACTGAGATAGTTCAGGTGGCCGACCCGGAGGCAGACGACAGAGACGGAACAGGTCCGGAGGCCAGCCGTGGGGAGGGCAGCGGCGTCGACAAAACCGGTCCGGAGGCCACCTGCGCCGGCAAAGAAGTCCAGTCAGCAGCCTGTCCATTAGTGTTATGAGTCACCTTACAGTGAGATGACAAACAGCAGAAGGTCACGTCCCTCAAGCCAATCCAGTTTAGTACTACAGGCAAGGATGGTGGATTTTAACTAAGAAGGCTTGTTCATTCACAGAAACCACAAACACAATGAGATATTGCATGAGTTTAATTGAATACTCCATCACACTGATCAATAAAATCAATAAAACCCCACTGACTGATATATTGACACCCCGCATCCTAATCAATAGGACAGCCGATACAATAAAATAGATGAAAGTTTCCCCAAACATGAGATAAAATATTGCACACTGAATGATCAGGATCAGCTTGTATTGATGATTTCTGCTCAGCAGGCAGCGACCCGTACATTCACAAAAACATCAGAGATTATTGATTATCAGATTAACACTTGAAGAGTTTGATCCAAACATCCTTCAACACCCAGAGAGACAAACATAGGTGCTGCCGTAGAAAATCCCTCTCACTGGATCAAAACAGCAATTCAAACTCTTCATTCATTCATTCATTACATTTACAAGCTGGTGATTTAACATCCCATGTGCCAAGAAAAGTCCCAAAATCCAACACAGAGACACAAGATGACCTCCTCCACTGTGGCCACACCTCCTTCTGTTGCCTGGTTCCATCAATAAAATATACTGGGTGGGGCTGGGCACTGCTATCTGGGTTAGGTTCCTGTCCAGTCTCTGAGGGAAACTGCGCCCCCAAGTATTGGAGAAGAGGTAGTGCCACACTGCACACAGATGGATGCTGATGAGGCAGATGCAGAGTTTGTTTTAACACACCTGGAGGGCCAGGTGGTCGATGTTTACCCACACTGGGACACCACGACTGCAGCTCTGATGGTTTTTAATGTGCATTAGGAGCGTCAGAGGGTAAAAACACAGATAAATGGTCACATTCTGTTTGCTTAGTTTTGTTTTTAAGTCTGCACATTCTGTAATGTGACCTTTAGATATTGGATAATAGCTAAATAAATACAAAATCAGGGGAGAGGTTGGATATGATGATAAAACACTGAATTTGGGGCGATTTCATAGGCACTTTCCTGCTTCAGCTCTTGTTTAAAAATGCTCATGAAAACTTTACCCTATAATATATGGACTACTGAAACATATTTTGTTCAAGGCAACCTATATATTGTGAGAAGATGTGCTGCAGTCATGCCGCATAAATATATTTGGTTTGGTTTTGTTCCAACAGACCTCACTAACATGAACAAGAACATTTTTCAAAAGCCACAACTATTCATGTATATCCATTTGAGGCTGCTTAAGGTTGAGGCTTTCCTAAAAAGAAAAGGAAAAACAATAAAATACTGAGTACAGGTAGCATTGCTCAGCCTTTAGGGATTGATAAAAGCACAGTGAGGCTGGTGACTAAATAAATCACTTCCAGTCACTGACTAAACTGTCCACAAGCATTGAAAAGTGATCACTCCTTTTTCATCACCTATCATGTGTAAACTATTTGATGAAAGACTGTAAAGCTTCTACAAGATGGCCTGGATATGGACTTCCATGTCCACAGATAATGCTCGATATGGGATTGTTTAAGCAAGATAACCATGGATGTACTATGAAGCTTCTACAAATGGCTCCAGTAAAGACATACTGAGCGGAACCAGAATTTCTTAGCTTCTGCTGGGGCGTAAGGAGTGTTGAGCCAACATGATGATCTTTGCTCTAACCTCTGGAACTAAAATACGTGGATGTTGAACTAGAATACATTGCTTTAATGCAGTGGAGGTTTTTGTGTCTCCTGGCTCGATCTGCTCTGTTTTTTTGTCCTCTGAGGCTTGATGGATGGACAATGCTACAGTCTGAAGTCCGATGTGGTAAATCCTGCCATGACTATGGATGGCATGTGTTCACAGAGCTACATTAAAGATCACATTTCATTTTCTCAGATTCGGGTTTTGGTTTGTTTTCACTGCCTCAGCAAACTCCACATATCTGGTGCTTATTTAGAGTAAAATCAAGCACTCGCAAAGACATTCTGTTCAGGTCTGATCGTCTCTGGAGATGAAGATGGGAAGAGCAATCACTGCTGGGCTAGCAGGGCATTACGGTTGGCCTTCATCTTCTCCAGGCGCTTGGAGAGGTGGCTGTTACTGGCCTCCAGCTCATCAATCCGATCCAGAGCTGAGCGGAGCTGCGAGAGACATAGAAACAATAAATGTTCCTTAGTGCTCACATAGAAAACAGTGAAGACAGAATACATGCCCAAGAAACCAGAAAACACAAAGCAAGGAAAGTCAACTCCCAGACAGGTGGTGCTCTCACCTCTCTCTGCAGCTTTCGTTTCTCTACCTTTAGCTCATCTTCGATCTTCTCTGCATTCTCCGATGCCCCTTTATAGCGACTCACCTGACCCTCCAGACGGATTACCTGAGGACATCAACAGCAACATGAACAGTCTTATTTAAGGCAGATAAAGTTTCAAACTTCTTGATGAAGTCAGATGAAAGTGGACTTTTAGGGAGGGAGTGAGTACAACTAAACAGATTGAAAGTTTTGTTGTGTTTCCTGGCCAAGCTACAAGAAAGACCTACAGGAGCTTTTATGACATCCCACACATCTTGACTGATCCCCTCATCGCAGCTATAACAGCTCCTGCTCTTCTGGAAAGGCTTATGGTCAGACAATGATGTTTTGACATTTGCAGTCTCCATTTTACTTCATATCAAAGGTATGTGATGGAGCAGATATTAGGGCTGTGTGCAGGGCGGTTAATTTCTTCCACAGCAAACTCATTCATTCTAGCTTTTATGTACCTCACTTTGTGCACAGTGGCACAGAGTGCTAGAAGAGAAAAGGACCTTCCCCAAAACGGTTCACGCAAAGCTGGAAGTAGAGAATTTTCCAAAATGTGACAGTAAGCCGAAGCATGAACATTTTCCTTCAGTGGAACTGAGAGGCCTAGATAAACAGGGATTTACAGTTGGTGTGGTCAAACACTTCTGTCCATGCAGTGCACCTATGATAAAGGTGCTCCAAAGATTTATCTTGTTTGAATATTTTTGAGATTGAACCCATTTGGGAAGGAAACACTTAAGCATGTCAGTACTTACATTTTGTTCAAGCGTGGTGACTTCCTGTTCAGATTTCACTAATTTGAATTTAAGGTCACTGATTTGTCTGTTGGCATCTCCTACAGAAAAGAAAATCAAACGAACAAAGAAACTTAATGATCATTTTAATTATTATTTAATTTTACTGATAACGAATCCACAGAAATTACACAAATCCAATGTACATTTTGTGAATACTACAACAACGACAAAACTAAACAGAAAATATGAAACTGAAGAATGGCAAGGGGTAGATGAGGAAGATTAAACAGGATGAAAGATTAAAAAGGATGAAAATGATGAAGACTCACTCTGCAGTTCTAGCAGATGAGAGTCCATCCCGTTCTCCAGACCATCGTTTTCTGTATTCTGAACTCCTTCTGTGATGATCTTCTGTCTCTGATCCAGCTGAGACTGCAGTAGCCTCACCTGTTCACACATTCAGAAGCACATTTCATATACTTGGCTAACATTGGATTAAACAAATCTGCAGTGGAGGTGCTTTCCAACTTTATAATACAGGCAACTCACCTGATCCTGTAAACTCTCTCTTTCTTCAAAAAGTTTTTTCAGCCGAAACTCTGAAACAGCAGAAAAAAATAAGTCCAGGAAACAGTCATATTATTCTAGCCTGAATTCTCTTATGGTTTAACCTTGAATTAAACATCAAACACTGATTCGGCACATCTGCCTTTCATTATAGCTTTATTGATTGTGAGCAGAGTGCCCCTTTAATTGTGTTGGAAAAGATCTGTGCCAATCCTTCCCGAGAACATTATGAGTGACGCATTATGTGAGAATAATAATAAATCCTGTAAATGGAAGTTAAAAGCTCCATTAAGTAAAGTCCTTTGACTAGTTGTGGTTTTTCAAACACACTTTGCATGTGTTGTGTCTGAGCAGCTGAAACATGATAGAAAATTTAAAAGGACCCAATGTGGATCCTTGAAAAGCTAATCTAAAACTGACTCTGAAGTTATCAGTTCTTTAAGTTCTTTAAGTGTACTGGGCACCAATTTGAAGCCTTTCTGCTTTCTCAAGCCAAAAATTACTTAATAAAACTTTACATTTATTCATGATAGAAAATTTCAAATGTAAAATACAGACAAATATTCTTTTCAAACAAGTGCATTTTATTAATCTGAAAAAAAAAAATTAAAAATACCATCAACCCATTTAAACAGAAATAAACTATTGATTTCATGTAATTGTTTTGATGCCAAATTCATGGCAGTTAAAGTTTACAGCTGCTTACCCTTGTACAGTGTTGCAATTAACTGTCAAGAAAACAATTTCCAAGCAGTCAGCTTATTAAAACATGTCAGTAAAGAACATATTTATAGGTGAATGGTTTAAATATTCACTTTATTTATTTGATCAGTTTAAATACTTAAGTACTGATAACAGTACTGATGCTTCATTGATATTTCAAAGTCTAATAATTTAGAATCTAAAGCTCCAACACCGTGACTACCAAATCATTATTTCCTTCATTCTTGTGATTTTAGGAAATGCTGCACTCAGATTTTTTATTTTTCCTGCAGTCTGAACATGACTCTCTCTGTCTTCTGCGGCATTTCATGCTTCCAACTTCAGCAAGAGCCTCCATTTCCATCTGCTGGCCATCCTCGTTGATCTCCTCACAACTGTCAGTGTCTCCGACCAACTCCTTTGAATTTTTGGCAGCTACTACATGACAGCTTTGACTCTTGAAACTCTTTGAACTTGTTGACCCAGACACCTTTGCTGTGGCCTCTTCAGGTTTAGTGAAGTAGGAGTCGATAAAAACAAAAGGCTCTGAGCAACTTGTTACAGTTGTTTCATCTATATCAGCAGGATTTCCTCCAAACAATTCTACCACTTCCATTTCATGGGTTTTAGACATGATCCTTTGTGCCTTTTGGTCAGCATTCATAGGATGATCCAGATTATCTGCATACAGTTTACTTGTGGAGGCTACTTCCAACATCCTTGAAGCTGAATGGTCTCTCAGTAGGCCTAAAGGTCTGGTCAGACATTTTTCCACATGTTTATTAAGTGTAGGATCCATCATGTGGCAAGTTTGCTCATTGTTGTGCTGACTAGGCTTGTTCTTTAATATATTTTCCACATCTGAAGTCCACTTTTGAAGAGATCCCAGGATTTCTGAGAAGATTTGCGAGATTTCAACTACAAAAACTTGATTTCCAGCAAATCCTTGGTGGATATTTTGAGTCATCTTTTCCAAACCAGCACAGATGTCCAGTGGGGCAAATGATGTTGATGTTTGAATGTTACGTTCTGCACATTTGGAGGAACTATGTCTAGCTGGTTCATGAATCCTCTGGTCTTTAAGTTCTTCGGGTGATTGAGCTGTTTCATGAAATGTGTCTTTGTCCACCTGAACCTTTTCCACACTACCAGAAACATCACAATTGTGACTTGATACACTAAGCAGTACCACTTTGCTATCCTGAATGACATGTTCAGTAGGATGATGAAAAAGTTTTGATTTGAGAACAGGTGAAACAACCTCAGGGCATTTTTCTGAATTTTCCTGAGTTTTGCTGATCTGTTCACTAAAGGAGTGTGTCTCTTCTGTTGGATCCTGGTTTGCTGGTGCCGTTGAAACCAGCCCAAATTCATTTTTAGGTTTGGTTGCCATTTTTGGTTCATATATCTTACAAGCAGCCCCTGGCCTTTCTTTATTCATACGTAGTTTGGCTCCTTTCTTTCTATGTAGAAGACGTCCATGTTGCCTGCTCTGAATTTTCTTGATTCTCTTGGGTCTTGGTTGCTTGGTTCTTGCAGCCTCGTTTCCTCCTAGATGTTTGTCAGCTGTGTTTTGTCTTTCTATAGGCTGTTTGATCAACTTGCTTTTGCTGATGGTGGAAATGTCATTCAATGACTTTGACCGTTTAAGAACCTTCCAGAGGTAGTTTTTCTTGTTGTTCTCAGGTGGTCTGTTGCCTTCTTTTGTCTCCCACTCTTTAGTTTTTCCTGAAAGACCAGGAAGAAACATTGGAGGACCAAACACAGCTGACTCTTAGAGAAGTAAAACATAAATTAACTGTCTAGAAGAGAATTAACTGGCTTGTGGTGATGAAGGAAGAAGGCGATCAGAGGGATTAAACGTCAATTCTTGAATTAATCTTCTGTAGCACGAACTCGAAGAGCTGATTTTAAAAATCCAGATACGACGCTGAAGCGATTGAAATCATTTGAGATTTTTATCAAAATTAAAGAAAGATTACACAAGCATGTGTTTGTTAGAGACTCATTCAGACATGCACATCATGCGATATTAAAAAAAGGGAAACAAAAACAAACAAAAAAAGAAAATGGTTCAGTAAAGTAAAAGGAGATGAAACATTACAAAAATAAAATTACCAATGCCAAGTGAAAATAAACTACTCCAGTTTTATGCTAACATATCTCAAAATTCCATATGTCATATTCCTGCTTCAAACTTGTGTAACTAATAATAATGACTTAAAATATAACAATTTTTTTAAAGTCAGAATTGTAATTTACAACCGAATATCCTGAATAAAAATATGTACTCTTGATTTTAAAAATGAACACACTGAATTACACCTTTTAAAACATTGTAGCAATTCCGACAATTATAATTTCAAAATGTTAACATTAAACATAAATGTTGTGGTATAAAAACTATAATATGACGTTGATAAGTTAATGCTTTATTTGCATTCACATTAACTACTGTAAAGTTAGCACCTATTCTTTTACATGTACACTTACATAATCATAAAATATAAGTTGGACATACGTCAAAAAAGATAAAATAATAAAAACAATAACAATAAAATAATTAATATTTATAATAAATGTATAAATAATTAAAGGAAAAAAAAAGTCAAAAAAAATAAACAAACCCCCACCCCCCACCCAAACACTTATATATTCTTATGAAAGGTTTATTTGGGTCTTACCAAGCATGTTCTCTCTGCCACCTTGAGGAGACTCCTGAGCCAGTCGAGAGGCAGATTCTGCACTTATATCGTCCTCGTTCCCACCGAGTTCCGCATCCCCATTGGTGGTAATGTCAGGAGAGATGGTTACCCCATTTTTCTGTCCAGCAGAAATTCATAAAATCAGTAATCAGTCAACAACATAATCAATACCAGTCGCCCTCTGTGTGTGAACGTTGGTTCTTGTATTTAGTCAGAAAGCCTACAGTTCAATTTAAAAAATCTTAAACAGCTTCACATTAACTGTCCTGTGACAGTTAACAGATGTCACGATGTATTTGCGTAAGATTTAGAAACTTGCTATAAAATTTAAAGACACAGCAAACTAAAATAAATATTCTAATAACATAAACCCCTTTTTTAAATGCTTTAAAAGGAATACCGTAATTTTACTAAAGAAAATAATGAAAGTTTTAGAGAATAAATTCTAAATTAGTTAAATTTTTCAAAAAGTTAGTTTAAAGATTCTGATAAATGTAGAAAAGAGTTTAGATACTGACACAGTTTCAAAAGGAATGAGCGCCGACTTTCCCTCCAAGAAAAGCAAACAAACAAACAAACAAAAAACCCTAAAAAAAACTTTTTTGTGGTTAAAGTGCAGAGAGAATAATCTGTAATTTAGCAAAACATGTTTCAAAATAAACTTTCACATTTAGAGGCACAAATTGAAATGTTAAGAAAGTTATAAACTTTATATAAAATTAAATAATTTGACCTTAATATCAATAAAGTTGAAATGTTAGTTATAAAAGTATGATAGAATAGGTTTAATTTTAACAATATAATTTATGCTAAAATGGACCATGGCATCAAAGCTTTTCACTTTCATGTAAATATATGTATTCATTTGAATTTATTTAGATTAAAAAAAATTTGAAACATTAAACAATTTTATCAATTAAAAATTAGTTATATAGGAGTAAAGAAGCAATTTTGCAGAAAAACCCCCCCACTGAAAATTAAGTTTCATTAGTTCATTGGAACTCTATATGTCCCATTTATTTACCACAGAACAGAGAAATAACAGTAATAAAAATATAAAACATGAGGGATCTAAAAAGTTAATTTGTATAATAAAGCTGTAACTTGACAAAAAAGGGCAAATTTATAAAGTTTATCAGATTAACAAGTCTTTAACAGATTTAGATACCTACATTTTTTTTTTTTTTAAATTGACACAAGGTTCATTACAATAAGAACAAAATTTAACAATTAATCTTTTGTAAGTGCAATGCATGAGATTTTAGGTGAAATGAAACTCAAAGGTTTTTCAGATTGTTTTTTTAAAAGAAGGTTTTTATATGTTAGTTTATCGAACTAATGCTCAGTTTTAAAATGCTAAACTGATGAAATCAGATGTATTCTCAACTCTGAGCTCTTCCTGCTGCTCTTCAGAGTTTGATACCTTTAGTAAATCTCGCAGTCGAACCACCTCGTCTCTGAGCCGGTCACGCTCAATGCAAACAATGTCCGAGATTTCTCTGTGCCGTTCCAACGCCTGAGCGACAACGAGCGGGGAGGAGAGGAAAGAAGTAAGCAAGTAAGGAAGAAAGAAAAGAGTTAGTGAAGGAAAGAAAAGTAAAACCCTAAGAAAGAGGAAGTGAAGCTTCAGACTTCAGTTTGAAAATCGTAAAGCACTGAATGAAACCATACCCCGATTTTTTTGTCTTTCCACTGCAGCGCCTCCTGCAGGTCAGAAACTTCCTGACAGTAACTGCTGCTCTTCAAACGCAGGTCAGCCACTTCCTGTTCACCATAGACCCAGACGAGGGCAGCAGAAAGCAGTAAAAATGAGTAAAGAGCAGAAGAAGGCGGAAGGAAAGAAAGAAAAAGAGGAGGAATAGGACGGCCACACGGCCCAGACAAGCACCTAGACGGCCCAGTCAACCGTCAACACAAACCGTCATACGAGTTTTCTAATGAGCAGGCGTATGTGCGTATGTATATACACATATCTATCTATCTATCTATCTATCTATCTATCTATCTATCTATCTATCTATCTATCTATCTATCTACACTGAACAAAAATATAAACGCAACACTTTTGTTTTTGCTCCCATTCCCCATGGGATGGACGTAGAGACC
>NW_024583561.1:11973-26543 GCF_018398535.1 Haplochromis burtoni
AGTGTATGAATTCACTGGTGTACAAAGTTATCAGATAGTTTCCTTATATACTGTTACAAAGATGTCAAATGAATTACAAACCGTGATTTGTTCGTTTGGTGTCATATTTATCTCTGTTTTTTGCTTTAGTTTGAGCTTTTTGGACTTTGTGTGCTCAACTGTTTCTGCTACATGTCTTCGCTGTAATTAAAAGTAACATAGTGTGCGTGTTAACCAACCGTGAGCAGCTCCTCAGTCTTTCTCAGAGTTTCTTTCATGTCTTTGAAGTGAAACTGCAGTAAGCTGTGAGCATGACGCTCACGCTCCCACTCCTGAAAACACACACAAACACACACTGATAAACAACAACAGTAGACGAGAAAAAAAAAAATCCTCAAATCTGCAGTTAAGATAATTACAGACATGGTAAAAAAAAAGAAGACCCTCTTTAAATTGCTTAGGCTTTATGTACCAAACGTAATACACATCTAATATTATGCCGTGTCTTTATTTCACATTATTTAACTGTTCATGAAGAACAAACTCCAGCCTCACTGCTTCCAAAGGAACTATGAGGGTCGGTAACACCAAGGTGCATTTTGAGCAGTTCTGAAGTTTCAGGTGTGTTAACATGAAGGTAAGGAAGACATAATCAATGATATTAGAGAAGCAACTGCTGCTTCCTGTCAATCTGGGAAAGGTTATGAGGTCATTTCAAACAATCTGAGGTCCATCATTCTACGGTGAGAAAGATTATTCACAAGTGGAAAACATTCAAGGCAGGAGAGGACGTCCCAGCAAACTCACCCCGAGATCACACCGTGCAAGTCTCAGAGAAAAGATAATGTTTTTTTATTGAATCTTTTTTACTGATCACATGTTGTGAAATGTGCAGAACAGTCCTGGGTTACAGAATGCTATGAAACAAGGAAGTAAGATACTCTTGAGAACGCTGTAATCTCAGAGGTGTTGGTGCTTCAGAAAGCTGAATGTATCACAGCCTGTAAGCAGAATTTCAGCCTTTACATTTAAGGTTAAAGCTCTCAAAGAAAAAAAAAAAGAAAAAAAAAAAAAAACGTCTTCAAGAAACTTAAAGAAGCCCAGACGTTTTTCTTTCGAAGATCCATAACTACAATGACCTGGATGACTGAGAACTTTCACAGATGAAATTTTAGGTATATTTAATTTTTTTTTGTAATAATTTGTTTTTTGTATTTATTGCATGTTTATGTTTTTCACTGCTGTAATCAAAATCATATAAGCTGCTGCACTGAACAACTTTCCCTTCTTGTGACAAGAAAGTGAACTGAAAGTTTTCGAGTTAAATCTGAGGCCGTTAGTGTCACAGCTGAAACTGGGTAACAGCATGATGATCCAAAGCACGGCAGCAAATCTCCGTTAGAAACGTTAGGTGCCACAAACGTCCAGACCTCAGTCCGACTGAGACACTTGTGGTTCTATATTTGAGTTCAGTTTTTGTCAAATAAATGAGACACGGTGATGATATATAATGATGATACGTGGACTTTCTTTTTCTTTGACTCTATTCATATCAAACATGGTTGCAAATATAAATGTATACAAATATGTGACCTTGTGTGCATCGTCGCAGCGGCGCCGCGTCTCCCACAGCAGCTCCTCCATTTCGTTGAGCTCCTCCCTCAGCGTCTCCACCTGATACATCAGAGTCGACTTCTCGTTGTGCAGTTGAGCGTTAGAAACCATCGCTTTACGGTACTTCTCCTCAGTCTCCGCCAGAGAGTCCTACAGTCACAAAATAGGTTTTTATTTTTTTCATATTTATCACAGTAAAGCCCTTGAAACAAACTTTGTACATTTATTTATTTATTATTTATTATTCATTAATTCATTATTCAACATGAGCACTAAAACTGGTGAGTGCTTGAGACACATTTATTTAAATCTTGAATTCAACTTGTTTCAAACACTAAAGAAACTGTCTCATGGTTTTTTTAAACGTGACCTTCATCTCTCTAATGGACGCTTCGGTTTCTACGGAGAATGACGTGTCACAGCTTCCTCTGCGAGATGAGGCTCCGCCCAGCGAGGCCAGAGTGGCTGCTGAGAGCGTCGAGGCCGTCCTAGAGCCCTGACACAAAAATGATTACCAAATTTATATCAGATCATTTAAAATAAATCAATAACAAAAAATGTATTTACTTGGTAAAATTACAGTATTTTAGTTTTTAAAAAATAAATATTAAACATAAATTTTATACAAGTTTAAAAAACATGATGTTTTTAAAAAGATAAAATAAAATCAAGAGTGGGCTCACTTTATCTGGGAACTCTCTGTCTGTCCTCTCTTCCACCTGAACACAGAAACACTGATTATTGATATGACTGATTGAGTTTTACTGTAAACTTCAATGAGTGAGGCTGCGAGCAGCCAGCAGGGGGGGCCACAGAGTCAGACTGAGACATCCAGAGATGAGAGCTCACCACTGGGCTTGCCCGAGCTGAACTGGCCCTGGAAGAGGCCCGAGAACCCGAACCCAGAAACCCGCTGTAGTCCGAAGGCTGGACATAGGAGGAGGAGGGTACAGAGGATGTAGGAAAAGAGGAAGGGTGAAAAGGAATGAATGCAGGTGAAAGGGAAATAAGAGAAAGGAGAAAAAAAGGACGGAGGGAGAAAAATTAGGATTGAAGGAAGGAAGGAAGAAAGGAGATGAGAAAAAGAGGATCAAAAATTAAATGTGAAGGTGACACAGGAAGGAGGTAGAGAGGGAAGGAAAGAAGAAAGAAAAGAGTTGGTGTCATCAGTTGTTTATCACTTTATCAAGATGTAAAAATAAATCTTTAGAAAACTGATCAAACTCATTAATGATCAATGGAACTTAAATGTTTTGATTAATCAGGATGAAATCAGCATGTGGGTCAATAATGAGTTTGATCATAAGACAGGTTTGCTCTAACTTCACTGCTACTCAGTTTGATCTTCTACTGAGCTACACACAACCACAGGAAGTGATGTCAGAGAGTCAGACCCTATAGCCGTGGCAGCGAGGAGCATCAGAGAAAAATGCTGAAGGCTGCAGACAGGTAGAGACGACCAGACTCTTTATTTTCACAAGAAGTGACCTCACAATGAGCAAGCTCATGATGTGACTCAACCTCTTGATGTTATTGATTATTAATCGGCCTCCTGTCTCTTTCCTGCTTACAGCTGCCGCAGCAGCGTCCCCGTCTGTACATAACCTGCAGTAATCAGCATGAAGCTCTGCAGCTCTGAACGAGCTGCTCATATCTAGTCTTCACGTTCAACCTCTGTCATTTACCACCAAAATGCTTCATACAGCAGCTTAACGAGCCGCAGTCCATTAGCAGAACCTGAGCAGTGTCCATAAAAACTAGGTTTTTATGTAGTAAACTCTTCTTCTGTGGTTAAAATGCTGAGATGTGAACTCACCCTGAGGCTGCCTCGACTCCCAACTGACATCCTCTCCTCATCGTCAGAGATCTGCAATTAAACAAGCAGAGCATCAACAGACAGCACAGTTCTTCACGTCATTGATTGTGTCATTGCACAGGCTTTACCTTACAGCATAAAGCATCGTGAGGTGACTGCTGCTGTGGTTTGGTGCTATATAAATAAAAACTTTTAAAAAAAAGCTTTACTAGACCTGAGTTAGACCTGAGTGTAAACTATCCAGAGCTTATTGGATGATCTAATGTTCTTTAGAAGTTGATCCAGCCTTAGGATGTTGCTTTGTGTTTAGATTTTAGGGGACCAAACACTCAGACCTCCTGGTGAGTTAGTGGAAACTAACCATGCCTACAATGATGTCATAGTGTCCCAAATACACCTTTCCACACAAGTCGTAACTGGAGGTGTGATAGTCAGCGTGGACAGGTAACACACATGATTTTTAATTTGTTAAAGAAATAAAGAAACAGAAAAACAGGAAAGAGATACAGACCGACGCGTGCCTCCGAGAGTGGCGAGAATACCGCTCACTATCCTCCTGAAAGGCCACGAAGTAGAAAGCAGGTTAAAAGATTGAAACCAAAGAAGAAGGCGGCAGGTGTCCTCTGAACACGTTAAACAGCAGGTTATTGCATCATTGGCATGGTCTAATAAAGCACAAACACATGAAGGCTGCTGCATGCAGACAAGAAGCATGGGGGGAGAAATGACAGACCATAGCCTGTCAAAATACTACAAAAATTTTGTAGTTCTTATTTTAAAAAAAGAAAGAAAATAAAAGTAATAAAAGAGGTCTGCTTAGGGGATAAGTCGAACACAGTGTAAAAGTATAAATACAAGAATAAAAAATGAAGATACACAAAAAGCAGTTAAAAGTAATACTCTATTAATTTAAAAATAAATGCAAATTGACACAAATATAAAAGTTAATATTAATTAGAATTAAACAGAAATCAGACGCAGGTGTGAGACAGCAGCAGCTGCAGAGACGTGCGAGCAGGAACGGTTACTGGGAGGATGATAACTGATAATCTATCAGACAGGATTAAACAGGCCATTAATCTGAGCCTGTCTGAGCACGTGCAGAACAGACAACAACAACAACAACAGACAGTGGCATCCTGCTGACACATGAAAACTCCTGCTGTTACGCACTAAAAAAAAAAAAAAAAAAAAAAAAAGAGCTGGGTAAATGGGGTCAGGCTTTAGGATTGAGACAAAAAAAATCAGCTGGTTTCACTCAAACATCTGGATTCAGGCTCAGTTTTATTTGACTTTTAACATAACGTTAAACTGTGCTCATGTACATGTAGCTTACATTAAGGTAATACTGTTTTATTCTTTTTTATATTCATTACATTTTAATATGCTGTGTTACGTGATATAAAAGACACCTCAGTGTTGCTTTTACTTACATCACGTTCCATTAAATCGCATTAAAGTTTAAACTTTTATTCAACTTTTTGCTGAATCACACTGTGTTAACAAAATTAAATTCAATATTTGATGAATTATTGTCATGATCTCTGTCCTGTAATATGAACTCAACATTTAATATAAAATTACGGCATTTTCAATACAATTTTATTTTTCCTTTCTTTTATATTTATATCAAACAAATTACATTATTAGTATTTTATTTCAAACTGTGACACTCTTAAATGTAACTCATGTTAACGTGTACAGCCCAGAGTCACATGGGAGGCTTCAAAGGGCTGGTTTATTTTATGTTACACAGAAAACAGGTTCTGTTACATTGTTTAAAATATTGATTATAATTATAAAACTCTAAAATCGGATACTTTTTACTTTCTATTTTTTAATGACTTCTAATACAACGCCTATTTAAATTCATTTCTGTTTTATTTGTGGATACACATTTAATATGTTGTTTCATTTCTAATGATGCATTGCATTGATTGCATTTTGCATATACAGCTCATGTAATATGCTACACTGTTATCTAAATGTAATTATTATGTACTTACACGACGGGTATTTTTTATTAGACCGTGTTTTATTATAACTCAAGTCTTGTTTTAGAGTCATATGATTGACTATGAGCTGTTGCACAGGTAATATGATGAAACGGCCCTTTATCTCCACTGGAGCTTTCATGTGTCAGCCTGACACTCGCACAGAGTCCTACCATCCACTGCTCAATGTGACCCCACTTATTATCCACACCGTAATACTTCTGTAGAGGAGGACGAAGAGGTGGAAGAGGAGAAGATCAAATGGGGGAAAGGACAAAGTTTCAACTATTCAAAGACAAAATATGAAATCTGTTTGCTTTGTCCTTCTGGGGACACCAGCTGGGTGGAGTTAGTGCAAAGCCCTACCCAGCTGGTTCCCCCAAAAAGATAAAACTAAAAGAAAGAATGAGTTAAGGCTGAATGGAGGACTTATTCATACCTTATGACTGTGAAACAGCTAAAGGAAGAACGAGAGGAGAGAAAAAACAGGTCAGAGAAGCCAGAGGTCAAAGGTCAAAAGGGTGTCCAGGATAATGAAGACAGAGGACACAAACAGACTGCAGCTCAGTGGGAGATAACGGCTGAGACTTTAAACCCAGAGTCTGTGTCTCCAACAATTTCAAAGTAACTACACATTTATAGAAATGTAACTATTTAACTTCTTGTCCGACTTTCACAGCAAAAGCAGTTTTTTTACTTTGTCAGAGGCTGATGACGCTCAGCTCTTTTCTGAATCTCATTCATCAGTCACTCACTGATCAATGACCCGTCATTCAAAGCCCTTTCTTATTTTTTATATCTTTGGTATAAGAAACTAAATCAGAAGAGCTGATGAAAACAAACTAATCATTACAAACAATCAGTAAACAGACACACTGTAATAATTTATTGTTAATAAAGTTGTTCTGAGACTCACCACAGCAGGACAAGGCCGGGTTACCTCCACACTTCAGACCGAGCGGTGACTAAAGGCTCAGTCAGACTGGCCTTTGACCTCACATAAACACAATTTGATGACTTCCTGTCTTTGTTTATTCTTACTCTTTAGTAAACTGAGTTTTTTTTTACGGCATGCAGCCCTGCTGCACAGCCTGAAATTTTATAAGATAAGACTTGAGAACAGGAACAGTGTTTACTGAGGTCAAAGGTCATTAGAATGAATGAATCAACAAAGAGAAGATGACCTGCTTTTTACATTTTCAAATTTTTTTTTTAACTGTTCTTATTTACGTGGTTTTAAAACATACCTGAAGAAGTCAGTTTTTCCTCCTTGCATCAAACTGTTTTCACAAGCTTGTAAAATAAACTGTTTCCATGTGAAATTGTGAGCTCTTCTCTTTCTGATCAGTAATTGATCACCACAATTATAATCATTGTTTCTTAAAAAATAAAAGCCTGCTAACCTCTTTCTGTCGCTCCAGCTCCTTCATGCGGATTTCTCGGGCCTCGGCTCTCGCGGCCCGCTTAGCTGCAAGCCGTGCCTCCGCCTGAACACACATGGAGATCAATACATCAGCCAAAATTTTGTGATCAATAACCAATTACCGGGTCACAGGTTTCAAATGCTATGAGTCAGCAATAACATTTTTTTATAATAAACACCAAAAAATAAATAAATAAATAACCCAAAACTGTGATTGATAATAAAACATGAATGTTATGTAACTTTAATAAGAATGTAAGTTAAAATAAAATAAATAAATAAAAGCCTCATTCAGCTGTCTGTTCGTCATTGATCAATAACTCGATCAAATTCCTCTCAGCTTTAATCAATACACTCAGTGATGTCATCAGTCACTGTTAGAGACCATAAACCTGAACCACTTCCTGCTTTTATTAAATTAAATTCTAAATGTAAAGCTGCTAAAAAGTAATGACATTAAAGCTTAAAATTAAAAAAAAAAAAAAATTCACACCAAAACAAATAAAAAAAATAAATAAATAAAAATGTCCTGAAAATTACATTTTAATAAACAGTTTGTTGCTTATTTTGAAACATTTTCTGTTCTTTTTTTTTAAACACTTCTTATTTACAATCTTTCATTTTTATTTTAAGCATTAAATAATTATGTAAATACAAGTTTAAAAAAAAAGTTTGTAACCTAAAAATATTTTATCTGAAAAAAATAAAATTAAAAACAACATCTTACTTGCAAAAATAACCTAAAATACTGTGAAAATGTTAAACAGTAAATATATTTATGTGAAACTGATGTAAATGTTTGAGGTCTGATTCTTCAGGTGAGTCTCAGGTGAGTCCAGCAGGGGGCATCAGTGTGTCTCTCAGGTTCATTCAAAAAGATTTATCAGCACAACAACAGCGTTATTATAAAGTACAGGTGATCACAGTCAGACACCAGCTGATCAATTACTCCACAGGAGACATCGTCGTAATTACTGAATCAATCTATAGGTGTCATGTGATTGGCTGCCACAAATCACCTGATAACACATGCCTCAGCTCAGGTATGTCTAAAAAGAAAAGGTGTCCAGACTTGTGACAACATCAGAAATGACTTAAATTACCAGAGAAGAAAAGCTGCTGTTTCCAGGACACCACTTAAAAGGACAGTACACCCGAGTGTGCAAACACCTGTCAACATTTAAGCTGTGTGTTCTGTCACTGCAGAAGGAATGTGGTCCATCCACCTCTCTTCATACCTGAGACACTCCCTCCATCTAACTGTCAGCACACACCTGAGAGATACCTGAGAACACTCAACTCTAGGCCTGCCACAAACGATTATTTTGATAGTCGACTAGTCACCGATTATTTTTGCGATTAGTCGACTAATCAGATCATGCATCCATTGGACGTAAAACATACAGCTTATTGCACCAGCATGCATCTGCTCTTATATAACTATCATTAGCTTACAGCTTGAAGTGTTTAAGGTATGTGCTAACCAAAAATAAAGACAAGATGATAGTTTATTAAACTTTTAATGAAATTTGCAGATTGTCTCGGTGGAGTTTAATAAACCCAGCCGTCTGCTCTTTGCTATCTAAAATATAACAGGACACTGGAGTATGTTCTTGAGCTTCTCACACTTCTGATAATCAGTTGTCTGCTTGATGTTTATTCAGCTGTGTAACAACTATAACTTTAATCTCAGCCAAACCGATTTACTTAGGAACAAATAAAATACTGAAAAAAGCCAAACAATAACATTTTAGAGTAATATTAAAACTAACTAGCTGCCGCCATTGTTGGAAACTGAGCAGAGCTGCGCTATGAATTCTGGGATAGGTTGGGCCACGAAGCAACCCATCCTTCAAATCTGGGGAAATGAAGGACACATTTGTCGGCTGCATTTGTCGGAGTCTTCAAATTTGGACAGTCTTCGTCGTGTCGCTGTAACGTAATCGGCCTAAAAATGCGGGAACAGGAGGATGCGATTCTTGAATTTGGACACAGCTACGATACCCGACACTGCTTCTTCTTCTTTGGGGTTTAGTGGCAGCTGGCATCCTTATACACGCAGTGCTGCCATCTTCTGTTTCAGTCCATTATTACACTCTTAAATCCTGCTACTTACTTATTCCTGTGTCTTTTGGGATCTTACAAAGCTTCAAATGATACGTCGAAGACTAAATTAGTCGATGATTTTGATAGTCGACATAATCGTGACTAGTCGACTAATCATGGCAGCCCTACGCCCAACCCAGCCTTCAAATCTGGGGAAATTAAGGATGCATTTGTCGGATGCATTTGGAGAAGTGTTCGAGTTTGGACAGCCTTTGACGTGTCACTGTAACGTAATCAGCCTACAAACGCGGCTACAGCCTACAAAATATTTATATTTTAATGCAATTACTTTATTATATTATACATTCATTATTGTAAACATAAAAGTACCTAATTTTTTGGAAAGATTTTTCACAATTTGAATTAATCTTTTTTTTTTTAAATGATAAAAATACTAGTTTAGTGTTTAAATAATAAAAAGTACCACCAGTTTATTTTGTACTTATAAACTCCTAAATATTATACTTTTACTGGTTTTAAAAACATTTTACTTTATCAAACATGAATTTGATGGTATATTTAAACATGTACAAGAGTCCTTGTCTTTACACTGCAGTGATGATGAGTCTGCTGGTGATGAAGATGAGTGGGCTCGTCATGTTGTGACTGCTGAAATGCAGATTAATGTTTGTGCTTCAGCAGGGGATTAAGAGAGGTTGCACATATACACACACGTACAGAGTGTGTGTTTGTTCTCCCAGTAGGTCAGTGGGAGGGAAAACGTTGGTATTTGTGTCACACCAGACTCCAGTAAAAAAAAAAAAAAAGCCTGATTTAACAGTGTCCACACTGCTGATTAGAAACACACACACCCACACAGCTCAAAGGCTGTGTGTGTGTGTGTACGTGCTTCAGGCTCACTGAATGTGGCCAAACCAGTTTCAGGGTGAGGCTCCACAGCTAGCGCCACCACCCGCTGAGAGAAGAACCACAACCGAGCAACAGCAACATCACCGAGCAACAGCAACAGCAACAACAACAAAAACAAGCTCCACAGTGAGGTGTGACACATGCTGGGAGTTTTCATTGAATCTGATAAGTGTTGGGTTGGATGAAAGGATGTTTACTCCACATTAGAGCTGGGCGATATATCGAGTTTTTAAAAAATATCGATATATTTTTATACGAGATATAAGATCTGACAATATCCTATATATCGATATAGTCTATGTTACGTTATAATTATACTTGTGGAGCCGCAAGTTTGCCTCTCTTTCGTCCACTTCCGTCTCTACGCAACGTTACTTGGCCTCGCCTCTCTTTCACTGAACACAACTCCCCCTCCTCCCCCATCGCTTCACCTGCAGGAAGCGACAAGATGGACACGGCAAATCTCCGTTAACGAGTTACTGCGCATCGCCCCGTGCGTGGCGCTGGACGGCGTCAATGTGTTAGCTAGCTAACCACGCTAACGAGCTAACCACGCTAACGCCATGCAGCCCAGAGGTGCTGCACGGACTAAAATCCTTTCATTTTCTCAAAAGTTGACAGCGCGCCTTATGTATGAATTCTGGTCGTGCTTGATGGCCGCGAACCGATTTTATGTGGAACACGGCGCTCAGCAATCTGTCAAAAAATGTTTTAGTACGACTTTGGTAAGCTACGGAGCTGCACCGCTTGATGGATTGTTGGAGCATTACGGCTGAGCCTCGCGGAGTGATACGTACTGTGCTTCAACGTAATATCACCCTACTGTGTATAAGGACCATAAATGGCACCTGTTAAGAGACGTGGTTGCGAAGCGGATTTCAAACTCCAGGCTGTCAGTCACGCAGTACAAGTTGGGAACAGAGCAGCTGTGAAATCTGTCTTTGTTATTGTGCTCGGCGTCTTTTAGTTTACATTCTGACTGCACAATGGTGAGCTTTTTGTTATGCACAAAAACAACATTGTTTTCTTTTATTTATGGAGCATTATTATTTAATAAATGCTCATAATTTATTTTTGAGTAAATTTTATGTGCATCTGCTCTATGTTAATAAAAGTGCCTGTGTGACATCTGGGACACAGCTTTGATAAGAACTCTCTTCTTGTTCTTACTTTATGGCTTTAAAAAAATATATCGAGATATATATCTTATATCGCCATCCAGCTAAAAAATATCGAGATATGAATTTTGGGTCATATCGCCCAGCCCTACTCCACATCCACGAAAGCTTCTGACCAGAACCGGGCAACGAGAGCAAATCAGCATCTCGCCTGCATCATGACTTACGAGTTCTTGCCCTCATAGTTAAACTGGTTTGTACTGCAGATATGCAGAGATGCTGTTTTCCTGTAATGTGATGGGACCCAAGTGCTGCAACAGACTAGTGAGATCACCAATCATGATGCTGATCAGTGGCACACAGTTTTTAGTTGTCTTCATTTCCATTCATCTTCTCTTTTCTAAAACCAAAAATGTGTTACATTTGTAACTACACACCCTGCACTGCGTTTTAAAGTTGGCAGTACATACACAGGGAATATTAACAGAATTACTAACATAACGAAACAAACTAATGCACATGGACGAGACTATGTAGCTTTTCAATTACAGCTGAAGCTGCCACACTTCAAATTTATCATAAAAAAAAAACCTAGTGCTGTCAGTGTTAATCTCGTGAAAATGACGTTAACGTTAACGCGGCAAATCTCCGTTAGTGAGTTATCGTGGATCACCCTGTGTGTGGGGCTGCACATTATCAACACGTTAGCGCGGTTAGCTAGTTAATGTGTTACCGCCGTCCAACGTCATTTTAACAAGATTAACTCTGACAGCACTAAAAAAAAAATATATATATATATATAGTTACCAATCCAACATTTTGTCCTTCACATCTTCCAAATCCATCAAACTGGCCAGATTAGAGTCCTTGCTGGGCCAATTCTGGTCCCCAGGCCTTACATTTGATACCCCTGAACTATACCATAGGCGTTACTCCATTATAGTCGAGTAGTACCTAACGTGTGTGGAGTTGTTACATCAAATGACTTCCAGTGAAGTCCTGTGTTTCAAAAATGGCAGTTTTGATTTTTGTTAAGGAGGCACTCTCGTAACTCATCAAGTGACGTTACTGTGCAGCCAATTGGTGATATGCAGTCTGTTATTTTCAGATCACCTCTGGTCACTATAAACCCAGGTCAAGTACTAAAAGTGTCTGATAACAAGTTCTATCACCTGAAACAGACAGTTTACTAAAAACAGATTATAGTCAGGGCTCAGAGTTAGAAAGCAGTCAATCTGCAACATCAGTCTGAGTTTCCAGCTTGAGCACCCAGGGCGACACACTTTTGTTCTCACATTTTTTCCTCCCAATTATCATCATCATCACAATCATCAGGTCTTTACTACAAACCGCTCAGATGTGACACCAAACGTGACCTGCAGCAGATCTCCTGATTTAATCTCGATTTAGACTCCATACACCATCCACTGATGTCACAGTCAGATGGAAAATATGAGGAACCAAAGATCTACAGATCTGTGACATACTGAAAGTAAAACTGTACAATACTCTGAAGTATCAAACTATTGGAACACAAATTATACTGTAATTTTATCATTTCACTTTCAAATTGAGTAAAAATTTCATGATTTGTTCCTATTATTTTTATGTAAACACATTTTAAAATGTTAATTTTTTAGACGTTACTCAGATATATTAATATTTTACTGTAATATTTGAATTTGAATTAATAATTTAATGCTTCTGATCTTCTGCTGTGAAATAAAGTCTTGGCCGGGGTCCAGAGGGGCCCCTAAGCAGTGTGCGGCCCTGGGCCCTAAACAGCTGGGACCAGCTGTGATTCACAGAAACGTTTCTCTGATGTAAATTTCTCCCCCTGATCGATCAAATCGACACCAGCGGGTCTATTAATAAACATCCTCACCTCCCGGGCGATCTGGTTCAGTGCATCGTCCTCTCCGGTCAGTTTCTCCCGGTTCGGGATCCTCTTCCGGCCCGGTCCCTGAGTCCCCATGGTTCCGGATGATCCTCAGAGACCCCCCGTGGTCCGGGACATGCGGCTCAAAATCTGCGGCTGAAAAAAAAAAAAAAAAAATCCTGAATAAGCCGGATGGTGACTAAAAACTGGTTTTCTTGATGCTAGGCTCCGCTGCAGGCTCCGCTTCTCTCCGGTCGGGTTCCTGGTCCGGCCCGTATCTCATGTCTCCATAGCCCAGGAGGATTTTACCTGGAGCCAAATTATCCACAAAGGCCCCCGTCAGTCCTGAATCTACCCACTTCAAGTTTAGAATGAGATTATCCAAAATAAACCGGGCTATCTTCAAAGAAAAAAGGCGATTGTAATGTGATTCTGCAGTTAGACTCTCCGGGATCAGAGTCCCGCAGTTCGCATCACTCAGAGGTGTACCTGCGCCCGAATTATCCACAAAGGGCCCCTTTAGTCCTCGGTGCACTAACCTGACAGTTGAAACCAATAAAAACCCCTGATAAACCCGGGTTTGTGTCAAAACCGGGATCCTGCCCCTGCGGTTTTGCGGTCAGAGGACGTGCGGAGCGGCTTCGGCCGAGATGCCGCAGCAGAAAGCTGAAGTTAGCCGTGTGCCGGCGTCACCACCGGAAAACCTCAGCCGGAAAACCGTAAATATCCCGCATCTGATCCCGCACCCCTCCGCAGGGACTAACCGTCACTGCAGCGTGGGTGAAATAAACGTCAGCTCGTTAATCCGCCATCTTATCGGAGCTCCCGAGGAGGAGAAGGCGCTGCTAACTCCCGGACCCTGATGTACACACGAGATGGGCTGGCAGGTGAGCCGCAGGTGGGCCGTTCCCTAACAGTGAACGCATCACGACACGCCGCAGTGTGACAGGGAGGGGGCTTTTATTGTGGAGGAATCAAACATGCACCGCCGGAAGAGACGCTAGAAAACAAAAGCTGATGAACGATCAGTCAGCTTTATGTTTGTTCAGAAGTGACGTTTCCATGGTGACAGTGCTCATGGACTAAACCTTTAGCTGTCTCATGACGACTTTAAAGTCCGACCTCAGTTGGGGTTTGGGGAGGCAGGGACAGTCTGGTTACTGAGGGAAACCATGGAAAAATGAAAGAAAGGGACTCCAGGAAGCAGCGTTGATAGGTGACTGATTCTATAAATGTTCCTATTGATAACTGAGCCGAATGTATTTAAATCGGGTTTAACAAAGAGGAAGTGTTGAGCTCAGACCTCACAGTGTAAACACATCTGAGACTGTCATTTTTCCACACCGATTTTTCCAACCTCACCACATGCTCTTACTGTTTCACTTAAGCAGGACAGGAAAGAAGCTCTCAACGAACAGATTTTCATATTAAGAGCACATTTGAATGGTTTTTGCTTTAATTTGTTGTCAAATTCTGAGAACAGACAGGCTGTTTAGATGCTCCATGCTCCATACTCCAACAGTACTCAATGTCTAAAATATTAAAGACATTAAGCATTTCTCATGTTTCTGTCAAAAACAGCTGCTTTTGAAAACTGATCCAATTAAAGAGACATGAACTTCCATATTGATAAGATCAATACGTACCCCCCAATAATCAGACCCAACCAATATAGCCCCCACAATAAAATTATGAATTATCTTGCATAAATAGGCTTTTGACTTTCTTTACTCATTTCAGGCATTAGCAACAAAATAGTTGCATGCTTAAG
>NW_024583561.1:26563-35377 GCF_018398535.1 Haplochromis burtoni
CCCCCAAATGTTCAGCACAGCTCTGATGTCGCTAACATCTCCTTGAACTTCATTGATGGTGATTTGTGGCCCTCTGCTGGTGAGAAGAAAAACTGCACGATGCCAGTTTAAACTGTGGAAACAGCTTCAACAAACTCCGAATTTCAAAATAAAATCAATTGATTTACACTTTTATCTTTAAATAATTGTGTGTGTTCCCAGAAGATGTTGAAGTTGTCAGTGTCTGTGGTCACAGGTGGGAGTAGGAGCAGACGGGTAGATGAGCCTCACAGATTGCTGAGCCGAACAGAAGCACAAAGTAGTCTTTAAGAAGCAGAGCTCCTCCTATGTTCTGGTCCAGAAGCTCCACTCACTAGACCGTTCTCCTTTTCTGTTCTTTTCATGACCACTGCTTTCCCACATTCTCAATACTGACATCATTACTGTAGTCCAATCATCTTCTCGCCTGCCTTCTTTGAACCAATTAGCCTTCACTTTGCATGGTTTAAATCTGTGCTTTCCATCATTCTTCCTTTAAGACTCTTCTTTATGCATCCCACCTCCTCCCCATCTCCAACTCAGCCAGAGCTATATTCAAGGTTCAGTCTTCATGTTCACCACCACCAGTGTCCGGACTCCGGAGGGTCCTGTCCTAAATCCTGTCACTGCTGAGATTCTGTTCTGCCTTTGTTCACCAAGTTTTAATTTTAATTTCCTTGATGTTTTACCTTTAGATTGATTTTAAATAAACCCCTAATATAACAGAAAACTCTTGCACCTTGATGCAAATACCTTGTGCATGTAAACAGGCATGCTTGGTGCAATACAAATTTAAATATGTAGCATTAGATCTGTTCAGTTTCTCAATTATAAAGGTCATAACAATCTTAAGAGCTGGACTTTAAGTTTGTAATGACGTTTCACCTCTCATCCACAAGGCATAGCATAGCATAGCATCTTTATTTATAATGCACTTTACATCCAACAATGTTGACCAAAGTGCTACAAATATAAAACAGAGAGGAAACAGTTTAAATTACATATAAAATATCTTAAAATTAAAAATAATATAATTAATAAGAAACGTATTAAGAGACATCAACAAGTCCTGCTGTGCTAAAAGCCAAGGTAAATAAATATGTTTTAAGACGTGATTTAAAAACAGATAAGGAAGGTGCCTGTCTAACATGTAAAGGCAACTCATTCCACAATTTTGGTGCTGCCACAGCAAACGCCCGATCCCCTCTGAGCTTACGATTAGTCCTGGGCACGCTCAGGAGGAGCTGTTCTGCCGACCTGAGGGACCGGAAGGTATGTATGGATGAAGAAGCTCAGAGAGGTACAGCAGGGGCAGCATTGGACAAACATTTAAAAACAAATAAAAGCAGTCTTAAAATGGATCCTAAAATGCACGGGCAGCCAATGAAGTGAATATAAAACTGGGGTGATATGCTCGTATCTACGAGTGCCAGTTAAAAGGCGTGCAGCAGCATTCTGGACTAACTGCAGTCGAAAAACAGAAGATCGACTCACCCCAAAATAAAGAGAATTACAGTAATCCAGCCGAACGGTTACAAAAGCGTGGATTACTGTTTCAAATTGCTGTCTCGTAAGAAAGTGCTTAATTTTGGCCAGTTGCCTCAGATGAAAGAAACTAGACCTTACAACCAACCCGATCTGGCTTTCAAGCTTAAGCTCAGGATCCATTTTAAAACCCAGATTAACAATCTCTGGTTTATAGAATGATTTCAGGGATTGCAAATCAACACACGGAACAGCAGTGGAGGCAAGTCTGAACACCATTACTTCAGTTTTAGAATCATTAAAACAAAGAAAGTTTAGCGCCAACCACGACTTGACGTCCTCCAGACATGTTTGTAAATGATTTACAGACAACCCATCTTTCTTTTTAAGAGGAACATAAATCTAGCAGTCATCTTCATAACAGTGAAACGAGAGTCTGTGTTTTCTAAAAATTGAGCCCAATGGAAGTAAATAAAGTGAAAACAGGATAGGGCCCAGAATGGAACCCTGTGGTACTCCATGAGACAACGGAGCACGGGAGGACTCACAGTTTCCTAAGCGAACTGAAAAGGTTCGGTTTGTTAAGTAAGACCTGAACCATTTCAGAGCCACACCTGTTATACCGACACACTGCTCCAAACGTGAGATTAAAATTTCATGGTCTACAGTGTCAAATGCAGCAGTTAATTGAGTAAAATAAGAATGACACTTTCACCAGAATCACATGATAAAAATATATCATTAAAAATTCTTAAAAGTGCTGATTCAGTGCTATGCATTGCTTTAAAACCAGATTGAAAAATCTCCTGAACATCTTGTGCATTCAAGTATGAGATCAATTGGTCATATACAATTTTTTCCAAGACTTTAGATAAAAAGGGCAGCTTAGATATTGGTCTAAAGTTCTCAACAGCGTTTGTATCTAGCCCAGGTTTCTTAAGAAGTGGTTGCACAATTGCATCTTTGAAATTCTTTGGAACCACACCTGAAGTAAGGCTGCTATTTAAAATGGTTAAAATAGTTGGACATATGGTAGAAAAAACTTCTTTCAGAAAAAGGGGAGGGATAGGATCATATGGTGAGCCTAAAGGCTTTAAATGATCCACCACCTCCTGTAGCTGAGCAAGAGTAACCGACTCAAACTGTTGAAAGACAGCTGAGCAAATTGGAACATCAGAGGGGTCAGATGTGGGCAAAAATAATCTGCGCCCTAGCCGAGGCTACCTTGTTTATAAAGAAGTGCAGAAACCTTTCACACATTTCAAGTGAAGGCTCAAAACTAAGAGCAGAGGGAGGGCTTAAAATAGTCTCAATTGACTTAAACAATATGTGTGGTTTCTGATAATTCACCATAATAATGTTTGCAAAGTGTTTCCGCTTTGCTTCTTTTATTGTAAGCTGATATGAGGCCCAGCACTCTCTTAAACTTTGTAAAGAGACCTGTAAGTTATCTTTTTTCCATCTCCGCTCAGCCCTACGACATTCACGCCTTGCAGCACGGGTTTCATCATTCAACCAGGGTTCAAGCTTTGTCTTAGGATGCTTAATTTTTAGAGGGGCAACAATATCCAAGACAGTCTGACAAGTGGTATGAAACCAAAAACTGAGTTCCTCTACGTATTGGAATGTCTCAGGAATGGAGAACTGATTATAGTAGGTGGAGAACCGTGCTGCCATGGAAGAATTTAACAAACGAGATGTCTTTGCAGGGACAAGCCCCCTGAATTCATTTCTAGATAAAGAGATGTCAAACAGAACCAGCATATGATCAGAGAAAACAGGATCGGAGACTTTCAGATTAAAAACAGGCAATAAGTGGGCTAAAACCAGATCGAGAGTGTGGCCACACTGTTGCGTGGGTGCAGATACACATCGAACTAAATTAAAAGAATCAGTAAGATTCAAAAAGTCTTTAACCATGGGCTTATCTGGACAGCACACATGAATATTAAAATCCCCAACAATAAGAAAGGAGTCATATTTTATCGTGACTTCAGTTAGAAATGCAGCAAATTCCTTTATAAAGTCTTTACTGTATTTTGGGGCCCTGTATATTATTGTGCACAGTACAGGGGGAGAACAGGCTATTTCAAACAGTAACAGTTCAAAAGTGGAAAAATAAAATTCCAATGAAACCTGCTTGCACTTGTAGCAATCTCTGAAGATAGTAGCTACTCCTCCACCTCGACCAGATCTGCGTGGGACATTAAAATAGCAGCAGTCCAAAGGCAAAAGTTCTGCAAAGGCGCTGGAATCACCAGCAGTTATCCACGTCTCAGTTAAGCAGAGAAAGTCCTAATAGTGTGACAAAAAATATTCCTTAAGGATAAAAGTACGGTGGCCCTGAGAGGCCAAACGGACTGCAACTTCAGAAAACACTTGCAAAAAGAAAAATGCTGCAAAAAGAAAAAATGCTGCAAAAAGAAAAACGCTGCAAAAAGAAAAACGCTGCAAAAAGAAAAATGCTGCAAAAGCACAACGGAAATAGGAAAAAAGACAACGGAAATGTTTCTGGGGAGACAATAACCGAACGGACCAGTTGCACGAACCAAAACATGTATGTATGGCTGTATCCCAATTCAGGGACTGTTTCCCAATTCAGGGTCTGCAGCCTTAAAGTACGCAGCCTTAACGGTCCTCAAGGGCCGCACTCAAAGACTGCTGAGGCCGGAAGTGCGAGGCTTGTAGGCTTGTGAAATGGGACGGTCTAGCCTCCGTCGCGCTGCCCAGGTTGCCTAGCAACCATGATACTAACAGCTGGAAACGTTTCATACAGCTTTGTTTGACAGAAATGAAGGAGAACATATTTTGTACATTTGTTTCTACATGAGCTTTGTGTGATTTGATAAGTATCTGAGGCTGAGACCACAGGACTGTAAAACATGATTGTTGGGCTTCATTTTTGTACTGAACAGTCATTTAAGATTAGCTAGTAAATAACAATTAGCTAATCTTGTTCATGAGACTAAAGTCATCTCACTTTGGTAATGTAAATATAATATGGCCAATATTATATTAATCATTATTAGTTATTACAGCAGTGAACATGAACTCTGTGCCAAACACTGAGCTTCAGTAAAGATTCAAGTTGCATTTATTTATATTTCCTATCACCTTAAATCTTCACTTAAACACAAGTATCTGTGACAGTGTATATATAGATGTATTATATATAAGAGACAAATATTGTTCTTTTAATATGTTGGCATTACTAAATTTGGCTCAATGCTTACATATATGTGTAAAAAGAAAATGTACGAGCTGTGAAAACTGTTTCTGATAAAATGAAGAGTAGACTGATATATGAAATATTCCTTTATTGGGTGAGAAAATCAGACCATGTCATAACTGCTTTAAGTCATACAGAATAGATATCAGAGCCTTAAACAGGCTGACTTCTGTTAAATGGGTCAAACTGGGCAGAAAGTACACAAACACATAACATCCTTATAGAATATGATATAACACTATAGATCAACTTACCTCAGAATATATAAAGCATATAAACAATTACAGCAATATGATGCAACAAACACAGCAGTGCTACTAATCCAAAATACTCAAAGCTTCATAGAACTGAAACAAACATTTATTTTTAGCTCCATTCTGCTGCTGATACATACTTTAGGTTTCTGAACATTAAACTTGTTGCTGCCTTTCATAGTGTGTAACTTGAAGGCCCTGAGTACTTTCTCCCACACTGAAAACACTGGAATGATAAAATTATTTGAACATTACCTAATAAGACTGATTCAGGACAGACAATTAGTTATGTTAAACTTTCCTAGCAGTCCTTCACAAACAGGGAACAGTCTGTCTATTCTCTCCATCTGTCAGCTGCTGCTGGCTCTTCCTCCTCCTCTTCCTCACACACTGTTGAGTTTGTCCGGTGGATCATCAGGGATGCAAAGCCTCACAGATGATGTGCAGCAGTGGGTCCCTCAGTCTGTCCTCACTCTGGACACTTGCAGTTGTCACACATGGAAATCAAATGTGTGATAAGCTGCAGGATTCAAACACAAGTGTAACTTATAAACACATGTTCATACTTTTATTCCACAATCAGAGAGAAAGAAACAGAGAGAGAGTGCAGGACAGACAGACAGGTGACAGTCTCAGCTGTATACACTGCTACAAACAGGAGGATTTAGTGTTTGTGTTATTACGAGTGCTAAACAAGAAGAGTTCCCAGATGGTGACAGTGGACACATGTGTGACTGCTGTGATTAAAGCATCTTTCTTTCAGCTTAACGAGTGAACCGTCAGCTCGTTCAAACACACGTTAAAGTCCGTTTGGCTCGACACCACCGAACAGAGGCAGCAATATAACATAGCTAACATTAACAGTGCAGTGAATCCTGCTTGTGCCGTGATATTCAGGACTGCAAACTGAGCAGCATCACTGACTTTCAGCCTGTTGTGTTTGTGGATATATGACTGACTTTAATTATCCACAAAATCATCACATTCTCTGTAAGATTAAGGTCGACTATCTAACGGCTAACATTTGCACATAAATAAGTGACATAATATTCAGAACTTACTTTTGAAAGTTTACTCTTTGGCCGCTCCACTTCTTTGAAGTGTCTCCCAGTCCCAGTGCACTTGTTAGCATGTTTTGGTTCGTGCAACTGGTCCGTCCGGTTATTGTCTCCCCAGAAATCGTCTTTCCTATTTCCGTTGTCTTTTTTCCTATTTCCGTTGTCTTTTTTCCTATTTCCGTTGTGCTTTGTGTGCTTTTGCAGCGTTTTTCTTTTTGCAGCATTTTTCTTTTTGCAAGTGCTTTCTGAAGTTGCAGTCCTTTTGGCCTCTCAGGGCCACCGTATAGACCACAACAAATGGGAGAAAAGTGAGACGAATACAGAGAAAGATGAATGAAGATCAGGAGTGATATGCAGTAGTAGTGTGTAAATACATGGAAAGTGAGAAGAAGTAAGTGAAGTAAAAAAAAATGCTCAGTGCATGAGAAAGCCCAAATCTATGACAGCCTATCTAAGGGATGGTTCAGGCTCGCCTCATTAACTGGGAAGTGGTGACAAAGGAGAACAGCCTGATACCTGAAGGCTTTTAACCAAATTGGAAACTGCCAGATAAATATAATTCATACTAATCCCATGCTTTTTCTTAGGCCAAGGAAGGGAGCACCAACTAAATGGACTGATTCTTATATAGTGCTTTTCTATTCTCCCAGAGAACTTAAAGCACTTAACTGATCCAATCAGTTAAGTGCTTTAAGTGATTTTTAAGTACTTACTAACATTCACACATATTCATACTCTGATGGATGCATCAGAGAGCAATTTAGGTTAATGAAGAAAGCTGGCATAAAGATGATTGGACTAGCCCAGGGGGTGGGCAACTCCAGGCCTTGAGGGCCGGTGTCCCTGCAGGTTTTAGATGTGTCCTTGAACCAACACAGCTGATTTAAATGGCTAAATTAGCTCCTCAACATGTCCTGAAGTTCTCCAGAGGCCTGGTAACGAACTAATCATGTGATTCAGGTGTGTTGATCCAAGGTGAGATCTAAAACCTGCAGGACACCGGCCCTCGAGGCTATCACTAGCCCATCGTGACAATGAGTTTGACAGCATGGGAAAGGGGAAATTATATAAATCTTAGATTAGCCACCAAACACAAGGGGACCAGATGTGTGAGTACAGAGCTTCCTCACTGAACTTACATGCAAGCTTCATCAACACATCTCCTACAGGTGAAGCAGAGGTATGAGTGTGTTTGAAAGGTAAAGCACTGTAGAGTAATATAGTGTTAGAAGTGTGTGATTTAAGGTCTTTAGTCAGTTAGACATAACTATCATTGCAACAAGAGATAATCTATGGATTACAATTGAGTACTTCGTTAATGCATAAAGTGCAGGTTTTATCTCTTCTTCTCTTAGCTACAGCCACAGCGGTGACTGTTAGTAACTATTAAATGTACAAAAAGAATTTAAAGGCTTAGTCTATATGCAGATTTGACACATCAGCAGTTTAGGTGTCCTGTTGTAGAATCTTTTAGTGTAACTTCGTCTGAAATCAGCCAATTTTTACAACATATCCTGCTCAACTATCTTATTTGTATACAAATTTTATTCTGCAGGATTTTAACATTTACAGTCATTGCTTACATTTTCAGCTACATATATCAAGTACTTTTGAAGATTTCTTTGAAGATTTATACATATTTTTAAAATGGTCAACTGGCCATAGTAAGGCCTTTTTTTTCCACACATTGAAACATGAAGCAATGTTTGAACATTAATATATATATTAAATTAAAAAAAAACAACCTGTTTTTTCTTACAATCAAGATGAATCTGAAATTTGGAACAAACGCATCAAAAATGGTCTAAATATCAGCTAGTTAAAAATACAATTTA
The DNA here is from genome assembly GCF_018398535.1 of Haplochromis burtoni. Taxonomy (NCBI): domain Eukaryota; kingdom Metazoa; phylum Chordata; class Actinopteri; order Cichliformes; family Cichlidae; genus Haplochromis; species Haplochromis burtoni. The sequence goes on from NW_024583561.1 coordinate 34,443, forward strand.
AAAAAAGCAGAGCACTCCTGTTACATAGAATGCTTTTTAACAAAAAGTTTTAGTCACAAAAATTATTAAAATGCCATTTTCATTCAACTTTCATGTTGGAATGCACAAATATGACAGGATGCACCACAAAAACAAAAATGTCAGTAGGCAGTCTAATCCAAATAGCACAAAATGTTGAAGTTCCCACATTAGTACTCTAAGTATAATTCAGAAAATAATTGTGTACAGATTCACCACACCTGACACATTCAAAACCACAGCAATGTGTTATTAAAGCAACCGGTTAGGCAATACACGTTTTTGCCTACTGACAGGGGGATCAAAGACCGGTCTCTAAGCTCGTGTGACTGGGGCACAAGCAATAATTTTCCCAGCAACTGTAAACCTCCAGAAACTACTCCTAACTCAAATAATAATTTGTTCTTGATTGGTAGCTGCCAGATGGTCACAAACCAATTTCTAAGCCTTGTGATTGGGGCCTTATCGACCTTTTCCTTAGATCTTTTGGTTAATGTTGTGTCTGTAAAACCTCAATGCTAAAATCAACACAGGGAGACTGAGGAAGCAGCACAGATTCCAAATCCAGGATAGAGACGGTCAGTGAATGTGGTGTTGAAGGTGTGGAGGTGGATCAGAGTATCAGAGGAGACTCTGTAGAAGGACAGAGTGCCAGCAGGACAGTCCACATACACTGCTACTCTGTTAGAGACAGAGGAGGTTGAGTAGGAGGATATTGTTTTGTCATTGTGCCAGGCAAAATGAGGACCGTTGTTAGTGCACTGCAGACTCCAGGACTGAGTGTTGTGTCCAAATGCAGAGTCATAACTGCCTCCTTTCCTGCTGATTTGTCTGTAACTCACTGTTATCCAAACCTCTCCACTCCACTCGACCTCCCAGTAACAGCGACCAGTCAGACCATCTCTACACAGCAGCTG
>NW_024583561.1:47987-64917 GCF_018398535.1 Haplochromis burtoni
GGGACGGAAATTTCCTTCAATGATGTTACAACTTAATTCCAATCTGCACATTACTACCTGCCCTTTATTTTAACTGGGATTTACAATGGAAATGGCAAATAGTAAACATATTTATTGGGTTCCTCTAAAAAAAAAAAAAAAAAAAAAAAAAAAGATTACCGATAGAAAATGTAAACATTCACGTGGGATAGATGTGTGCTTATAACAGGCCAGTGTGAAATTATATGGTAAGTTGGCAGTAAACACTGGATTGTCCAAAAAGTTTTAAAGTTTTTTAAAACATAAATAAAGTGATGCAATAATTATTAACTTTCATAGATCTATATTTTAATCACAATGGAACATAGAAAACATATCAAATGTATAGTCTAAAAAAGTGCTCTAATTTAGGAAAAATAAATTTAGCTCATTTTCACTTTGATAGCAACATACCTCAAAAAAGCTGGGTTAGGAATAAAAATGACCTCAAAAAGTAAGTGGTACCACAATAAAAAGGTGGTGTTTATCAAACACTACTGAGATAATTACATGTGCATGTGTAACCAACATAGACTATGCAACCACTTAAAACTGGACTCAAAAGTGTAATCAAATCAATATTGTATAAATGTATAAATATCGTATTCGAATGATTACTGCCATATAGATAAGAGAGATACTGCTCTGTGAGCTCCATTCACTCTCTTGTTTCTTTTTCAACTTTAATTTTTTTTAAATTAATTTTAGGTAACATTAAAAGAAAAAAAAAACACAGTAAAAAAAATTACAAACCAACAAACATACAAACAGGCTGGAGTTTACATTTATTTTCCATCTATTCCATTCGCATTTCTTGTTGTGTTGTTTTCTTGGTGCCACTTCGGAATGCTTTCCACTTCCTCCATTGTCCATTGTATTTACATCCCATCAATCTGATATTGAATGTTATTTTTTCCATCTCTGAGATACCCTCTACAATACTAATCCAATCTCATTGAGTGGGAGGGTCTGGATGTAACCACTTCTTTGTAATTGCTTTTTTAGTTGCGGCTAGAATAATTTTTACTAAATATAAGTCCTCCTTTTGTATCTGTTCCTTTATGTTTCCAAGATACATCACTTGGCAGGTGTTTGGGAGTGCATATCCCAGAATATTATCCATGGTCATTTTAAGGTCTTCCCAATACTTTTTAATTTTTATGCACTTCCAGAATACATGTGAATGGTCTGCTTCTGTTTCTCCACATAGTCTCCAACATTCCTGTGGACTTGAGATCTGTTTACTTTTAATATTGGGTGTAATGAAAAAATGTGTCAATTTTTTCCATCAAAATTCCCTCCACAACAGCGAATTTGTTGTGCTGTGTTGTATTTCACACATACTGACCCATTCCTTCTGTTATAGTTATGGCCAGTTCAGCTTCCCATTTCTTTTTGAGGTAAAAGGTTGTGTCCTGTCTATCCTCACTCTCTTGTTTCAAACTCATTAAAATATCAGAAAGTTCCAAACCAAAACCAAAACTCCAGACTCAGTAAAACAACATGTTACATGATAAACCATTTACAGCAGTTTAAAGTTCAGGAAAGTTTCTTTATGGTTCAGATGATGATTATAAAGTGTACAGGTCAAAGTGCGTGAAACTGACTGTTACGATTGGTCAAATTTAGTCCATATAAATATAATAAATGTTACCCTTTTTTTTTTTTTAAATAAGGAAAACACCTTTAGTCTTTTTTTCATTTGAATATATATTTTTAAACTGATTAAAAATCAAAGCTAATGCTATACCAGCTTCTAGCATTGCTGAACAGTGCATAGAGCAAACCTGATTACAGGAGCTCCCAAAAAACAAGCAAACACATCCAAACCTCAAAAAAAAGTTGACTAAGCCCCAAAAGAGCAATAAACCTGTGTAGTTATTACAGTACAGTCTCAATACTTTCTTTTCTTGTTTGAATAGAGATTTCGCTAAAAGATGTGCTGATCCCTATTACAAACAGTCTGGTATAATAAGTAGTTTTATTTGGAATTGTGCAGGGCTTGTCTCCATCATTGTTTCAAAGAAAAGAATTATCAAGATGCGGTGATAGCCAAATTGGCCAGCAGATGTCACTTTGGAGATGAGTTTCAGATTGTTTATGCACCTCAATACAATTCTGGTGTTGTGCCAAAAAACCAACAAAAAAACCCCAAACCACCCACCCACTTTAACCCCAGACTCTGCCACATGTGACATCTGCTGGTGATTAATAGGACAGGATTGCCTTTCATGTGTTTCTGTTTAGGCTCAAACCCATTTGATGTTTGGAGTCTTGCAATGACGAAATAATAATTCCTCAAAAAAAAAGTTAAACCAAAAGTAACAAGTCAGTTTTAAAAATGCGAGGAGTAGAAAGTGCAATATTTGCTTAAAAATGTAGGGAGTAAAAGTAAAAGATTCGAAGTAAAGTACAGATACCTGAAAATTCTACTTAGGTACAACAAAGTATTTGTTCTTTGTTACTTCTCTCACCTCTGTTTTCTATGTTCCACTGTGAATAAAATGTGGGATTATGAGATTTGCACATAATTAAATTCTGTTTTTAGTTTTATAAAATAAATTATTTTTGTTCTAAAGTGTTTAACAAAATCAGAAATCCTTATTCTGGAACTTTAAATGTTTTACAACCCAACTAGAGCTGGATTTTATTATCCCAGATGTAACAGTACTAAAGATATAGTTTTACATCTAATTTATAGCAAATTTTAATATGTAGATTATTTGGTGCTTTTAGTCTGTTAATGACACATCTATTTTGATTAAGGTGAAATGGATATTTGGTCCATTTTTAATACATTTTCTATAAGACATTTTCTCCATACCTGAGAGTGTCCAATTTCCAACCTTCATCCTTCACTCCAGCCGAAAGCAGCTTTATTCCTGAGTCTCCTGGATGGTTGTAGCTGATGTCCAGCTCTCTCAGATGGGAGGAGTTGAAACTCAGAGCTGAGGCAAGAGAAGTACAGCCTTCCTGTGTGATCAGACAGCCTGACAGACTGCAGACACACAAAACAACAATTCATACGTTACTGGAGGTCTTTCTTTCTTTCTTTCTTTCTTTCTTTCTTTCTTTTTTTTTCTTATTTCAGATACAATTACATCTATACTTTTCATCTATTAAATTCAGTTTCCTTTTTATTCATAAAGAGATTATTTCAAACAGACAACAGGACCTCCAGTAACACAAGACCTCCTCAAATACCCCAGAAATTAGATTATGTCCTACGAACAATTACTTTATCCTAAAAAGATACTTCCAATGGAAACTGCTTAAAGCAGGGCCATCCAAGACAGCTGATTGGGGGATGCACGGAAGGAAAAGAACATTCTCCCTACTCAAACAACAACTGTCAAGGAACCAACTCTGGTTACTGATGATTATGTTTTTAAACATTTTCAGGTAGACACACCAGCATCCATCGTCAATTGTCTTTCATTGTCAGAGCAGGCAATATTGAAGGAAACCTGAAACTACCGGCTAAGGATACATTTAGATTTGGTAAACTTATAATTCATATCATCAGTAAAGACAACAGGTTATGTAGATTGGAGATGGCTAAAATTAATATCGAATCAGTCTTTACATTTCCCAAAACAATGTCAGATTCTATACAGAGAGTGCAGAATTATAAGGCAAATGAGTATTTTGTCCACATCATCCTCTTCATGCATGTTGTCCTACTCAAAGCTGTATAGGCTCGAAAGCCTACTACCAATTAAGCATATTAGGTGATGTGCATCTCTGTAATGAGAAGGGGTGTGGTCTAATGACATCAACACCCTATATCAGGTGTGCATAATTATTAGGCAACGTCCTTTCCTTTGGCAAAATGGGTCAAAAGAAGGACTTGACAGGCTCAGAAAAGTCAAAAATAGTGAGATATCTTGCAGAGGGATGCAGCAGTCTCAAAATTGCAAAGCTTCTGAAGCGTGATCATCGAACAATCAAGCGTTTCATTCAAAATAGTCAACAGGGTCGCAAGAAGCGTGTGGAAAAACCAAGGCGCAAAATAACTGCCCATGAACTGAGAAAAGTCAAGCGTGCAGCTGCCAAGATGCCACTTGCCACCAGTTTGGCCATATTTCAGAGCTGCAACATCACTGGAGTGCCCAAAAGCACAAGGTGTGCAATACTCAGAGACATGGCCAAGGTAAGAAAGGCTGAAAGACGACCACCACTGAACAAGACACACAAGCTGAAACGTCAAGACTGGGCCAAGAAATATCTCAAGACTGGTTTTTCTAAGGTTTTATGGACTGATGAAATGAGAGTGAGTCTTGATGGGCCAGATGGATGGGCCCGTGGCTGGATTGGTAAAGGGCAGAGAGCTCCAGTCCGACTCAGACGCCAGCAAGGTGGAGGTGGAGTACTGGTTTGGGCTGGTATCGATCAAGCTCAACTCCCAGTCCTACTGCCAGTTTCTGGAAGACACCTTCTTCAAGCAGTGGTACAGGAAGAAGTCTGCATCCTTCAAGAAAAACATGATTTTCATGCAGGACAATGCTCCATCACACGGTCCAAGTACTCCACAGCGTGGCTGGCAAGAAAGGGTATAAAAGAAGAAAAACTAATGACATGGCCTCCTTGTTCACCTGATCTGAACCCCATTGAGAACCTGTGGTCCATCATCAAATGTGAGATTTACAAGGAGGGAAAACAGTACACCTCTCTGAACAGTGTCTGGGAGGCTGTGGTTGCTGCTGCACGCAATGTTGATGGTGAACAGATCAAAACACTGACAGAATCCATGGATGGCAGGCTTTTGAGTGTCCTTGCAAAGAAAGGTGGCTATATTGGTCGCTGATTTGTTTTTGTTTTGTTTTTGAATGTCAGAAATGTATATTTGTGAATGTGGAGATGTTATATTGGTTTCACTGGTAAAAATAAATAATTGAAATGGGTATATATTTGTTTTTTGTTAAGTTGCCTAATAATTATGCACAGTAATAGTCACCTGCACACACAGATATCCCCCTAAAATAGCTAAAACTAAAAACAAACTAAAAACTACTTCCAAAAACATTCAGCTTTGATATTAATGAGTTTTTTGGGTTCATTGAGAACATGGTTGTTGTTCAATAATAAAATTATTCCTCAAAAATACAACTTGCCTAATAATTCTGCACTCCCTGTAGTTTTCTCTGGACCAAGAGTGATACGTTTAGCTGCACGTTCTCTTGAAATTGTAGGTTTTTGACTGGAATCCAAAGGTCAGTGTGGGCTTTCTCCCTTCTAAACCCAAGGGAGTGTCTGCTATCCCATTTACGTAATTATTTTTTAAATCCCAGAAGAATTGCAACCAAATAAACTACAGCAATATTTTTTTTTCTGACTATGAAACTGGAGGATTCATACTTGCATGCATCATGCATTCAGCCTGTTCTATGCTGCAGTTTCCTTCCACTAATGACTTTGCAAAAACTGCATAAAAAAGCGCACACAACAACAAAACATTATAATCCAGGAACATACTTTGCCAATCTGATCATAGCTGTTCATAGCACTTCCTACGTTGGAATACAAGTCATCATGTTGTCAGCAAGAACTACCACATGTCTACCATTACCTCCGAGAATCAGAAGTGGGAAATGTAGATCTTTTTTCCTACAGGCACTTGCAAAGGTTTGCTGGTGCTATTAAAAGTCAGATTTGACTTTATGACTTTCTGTGTAGTTCATGGGAACTTAAATTGCACTGTCAGAAATAGTTTTTTTTTTTTTTGGTGCACATGCTCTAGAAAAAATTTAGAATTGAATTTAAAATCCTTCTCCTTACACACAGCTTCTATAGCTGCAAAGGGGCTACATTTATTATAACTACAATTATTACTAATAATTGTATTAGCCAGGAGGCTGAGGTATAACTAAACATCTGACATACCGAGCAGGAAAGTTCAGGAGAGATAGGTGAAGTCCATGCTAGTTTGCTAGATAGTCGGCTATGAGCTAAGCTAAGCTAGCAAATCCCTAAAGACAAATGAATAAACATTATCAGCAGGTGATCCAAAAGAGAGCTGCAGATTACATGATGAAATAAGATGTTTTGCAAGGGTTTTAATGGAAGTGATACCATACCATAACTTGATACCATACCTAATTAAATACATTAAATTATATTAAACTTGTGTTTTGGGCATTTTCTTTTCAGCAGGAAATTATTATTGTTGAAATTGTAAAACTCTAAACTGACCAGTGTGTTAAAACAACAACAACAAACAAACATATAACATAAAAATATAAAATAAATTTTATATATAAATTATGATTTGAATACTTTTTTTGGACAAATGTAAATAAAGGGTAAATGTTGGGATTAAGTGTTTCTGCAATAATATAATTACACATTTAAATAGCAGTCAGCGAAAAGTCTTAATCCTGACCTGAGTGTTTCCAGTTTACAATAGGAACTCTTCACGCAAACAGACAAATGCTTCACTCCTGAATCCTTTAGATCATTGTCACTCAGGTCCAGCTCTTTCAAACTAGAGGACTGTGAGCCAAGAACTGAGGATAAAGCTTCACAGCTCTCCTCTGAGAGGTTACAGACACTCAGTCTGAAAAATTAGAAACAAACACAGACAATAACAATACTGATATTAATGTGTCATTATGGAATTACTAGATATACTAGATTTAGCAATATTTAGCCTTGAATAAATCCTTAATGTTTAATGTGACTCTCAAATACTGAAAAACATTATTATACAGTAACATATGGAAAAAGTTGACTTTTTTTCTTAAAATTTTAAACCAATTTATTCTGTCACTTAAGAGAAACTCAATATTGTTTGAGCTGACCTGAGAGTATCCAGTTCACATTGTGGACTCTTCAGTGCAGCAGACAGAAGTATCACTCCTGAATCCCCCAGGTTGTTGTTACTTAGGTCCAACTCTTTCAAACTAGAGGCCTGGGATGTGAGAACTGACGACAGAGCTTGACAGCTTCTCTCCGAAAGGTTACAGACACTTAGTCTAGGAAAGAAAAAAAAGTTATATTTGTCAAGGTCCCAGGTCTAGTGACTCAGTGTTTATGTTTTTGATTATTAATATCCTTTGATTTAGTTCATTTCTGGTTATATATTTGATAGTTTCTAGCCTTTAGGTTTTGTTGCTGTGCTTCCCATGTGTTCCTTGTGTTACATCTAGTCATCATTTTTTCCATGTTTGTCTATTTCCTGTTTTACTTTGACATCTCTGTGTCCTGTGTTAGTCTATTCTGCTTTGCTTCCTCCCATTAACATGTGTCTATTTTCAGTTTGTCTGCTTCTCTTCCTGTTGTTTCCAGGTTTCAGGTTTCTTTTCCCATGTTTTAAGTTTCTTGTTTCATGTAGTGTTTTGTGTTTAGATTTTCCAGCTTAGAGCTAGGTTTTTGTTTGTTTGCTTTGTGGTTGGTTCTACTGAAAAAGAACCAGAATGATCAAATCATGCTTTAAAAATCATCAAAATTATTTTAACATTCAAAACACCAGTACAGGGACTGTATAAGAAGCATAATGTGTTGATGCATGCTCAATCATCCAAGTAAGTAAATCTCCCAGCCCATTGTTCCTTCAGTGGGCTGGTTTCAGTCATTATGCAAGTGTACTGTTTATAAGATTGGGGAAACCTGCAGTCAGCTGAGACTGAAGAAGTCACTTGGATGAGTGATGAAACGTTTCTCCCACTGAAAACTCTACATCCAGATGAACAGAATCTACTTTTGGAGAAGCATAATGTATTCTTTCCTTCTGCTCCTAGTTAGCACTCTGAATGCACAGTTATGGATCAGTTGTTGATTCATCACATACTGTAGTCCACATAGCAAAACATTGCTGCAGTCAAGTCTGTACATTAGTTTCTCAGAGAGAAAAGATTTAAAGTGATTACAAATCATATGTAATGACAGACAACAAAAACCTGGCCAAAATGTTTTGTCTATATTATTTTTACTCTTTTTCATGATTCCTCCACAGAGTGGACAAGAGCTCAGAGGTTCCCAGCGGTCAGTCTGCCCAGCAGCAACAAACACATCTGGTCTGTACACATACAACAACTAGTTTTATATTTATTCTGTTCACAGTCATGCTCATGCTGGGTATGGGGGTTGTAGCTCAGGAGGGAACTGGTTGTCTCTCATGTAGAAGGTTGATGGTCAGATCTCCACCTCCTTCCATCTACATGCCATAGTGTGATACATGTAGTTATTCTTATATCCCTTTCTCCCAGTGACTAGGATGGAGTTCACACAAGAAATTATTTTACTTGTTGGAACAGACAAAAAACAAAGGAAATATCTAGGTGTTTGACAAAAATTTATGGATAACTAAAAAAGTTATATCAGAAATGAATATATAGCATTTAAAGTCTGTGTTTCAGTTTAAAATGACCTTTATCACATACCGCACAAAGATTACAGAAGGGGAAGGTTTCTTATTATATGCTTTTACCTGTGGAACATAACGCTGGATTTTATCTTTCAGACAGTGCAGTATAAAACCGTATCCCTGTTAAAACGTTGCCATGGAAATGAACTGAAATGCTGGCTTCAAATGAAATTTTTTGGGCTCTGGATGCAAAGGTATGAGTAAAATGTAGTTTATAGGAGCTCTTGTCCGGTAAGACTTGATTTATACTTCTCTGCTACAGTTTCTGTGCTGAAGGTGAGGTAAAAACTCAGCTATGATTACTGACAAAAGAAGATGATGTAGTTAAAGTCTGGTGACAAAAAAACATGAATTAGAAATGGAGAGCACAGACCACCGAGACTAGTAAACCAGGGGGAAGACCACTGAAAATCACAACAGCCAAGAATTTATATTGATTCTGACATTTTTCTTCCATCTGATAAGGGTTACAACCACAAATGTTTCAGAGACTCTGACACTTTCTAATGCTGTGATATATTGAAAGTATATTATAGTTAACCGTGGATGCTGAATGCTGATGAAAATTATATTCAATAGCTTTAGAGTTTCTATAAGAGTTTCTATTAGAGGCTAGAACCTATTAAAAATATTGTGTGTGTGTGTGTGTGTGTGTGTGTGTGTGTGTGTGTGTGTGTGTGTGTGGGGGGAGGGGGGTTCTTTCAATTGAGCATTTGCTATTTTGTTAACTATAATCAGCATTTTAAAATTAAAGAAGCGAGCACACATTTACATACAGAGCTTTGTTGGAGGCTTTGATCACTGGTAGCAGTCTCAGAAGAGCCTCCTCTGAAGCTGAGAATTTCTTCAAGTCAAACACATCCAGATCTTCTTCCGATGCCAATAAGATGAAGACCAGAGCTGACCACTGTGCAGGAGACAGATTATTTGTCAAGAGACTTCCTGAACTCAGGAACTGTTGGATCTCCTCCACTAGAGAACGATCATTCAGTTCATTCAGACAGTGGAACAGGTTGATGCTTTTCTCTGCAGACAGACTCTCACTAATTTTCACTTTAATGTACTGGACTGTTTCTTGGTTGGTCTGTGAGCTACTTCCTGTCTGTGTCAGCAGACCTTGTAGTAGATTCTGATTGGTCTGCAGTGAAAGACCCACGAGGAAGCGGAGGAACAAGTCCAGGTGTCCGTTTGGACTATTTAAGGCCTTGTCCACAGCAGTCTGATAGAAGTATTTCTCGTTAGATTCTCTTCTTTCAAACTTCCTGGAGCTTGTGTGGTTTTCTTCCAGCAGATTGACTCCAGAGTCGATGAAGGTCAGGTGGACATGAAGAGCAGCCAGAAACTCCTGAACACTCAGATGGATGAAGCAGAACACCTTGTCCTGGTACAGTCCTCTCTCCTCTTTAAAGATCTGTGTGAGCACTCCTGAGTACACTGAGGCTGTTTTGATATCGATGCCACACTCTGTTAGGTCTGATTCATAGAAGATCAGGTTTCCTTTCTGCAGCTGATCAAAAGCCAGTTTTCCCAGTGACTCAATCATCGTCCTGCTCTCTGGACACCAGTGTGGATCTGTCTCAGCTCCTCCATCATACTTGACCTTCTTGACTTTGGCCTGAACCACCAGGAAGTGGATGTACATCTCAGTCAGGGTCTTGGGCATCGTATTCCACTTTCTTGTTTTCAGCACATGCTCCAGAACTGTAGCAGTGATCCAGCAGAAGACTGGGATGTGGCACATGATGTGGAGGCTAGGTGATGTCCTGATGTGGGATATGATATTGTGTGCCTTCCACCAACTTCTGAATCTCTTTCTGAAGTACTCCTCCTTCTGTGTATCAGGGAACCCTCTAATTTCTGTTACCCTGTCAATGCATTCCGCAGGGATCTGATTGGCAGCTGCAGGTCGTGTGGTTATCCAGAGGGGAGCAGAGGGAAGCAGTTTCCCTCTGATGAGGTTTATCAGCAGCACATCCACTGATGCGGACACCGTAACATCAGTCAGTTTCTCAGTTTTGTTGAAGTCCAGAAGAAGTCGACACTCATCTAGACCATCAAAGATGAACACAACCTCGAAGTCATCAAAGCTGCAGATTCCTGCTTCTTTGGTTTCAGTAAAGAAACGATGAACAAGTCCCACCAAGCTGAACTTTTCCTCTTTCAACACATTCAGCTCTCTGAAAGTGAATGGAAATATGAACTGGATGTCCTGGTTGGCTTTGTCTTCAGCCCAGTCCAGCGTGTATTTCTGTGTTAAGACTGTTTTCCCAATGCCAGCCACTCCCTTTGTCAGCACTGTTCTGATTGGTTGTTCTCTTCCAGGTGATGCTTTAAAGATGTCTTCTTGTCTGATTGTTTTTTCTGGTCTGTCTGGTTTCCTGGAAGCTGTTTCAATCTGTCTGACCTCATGTTCATCATTGACCTCTGCAGTCCCTCCCTCTGTGATGTAGAGCTCTGTGTAGATCTGATTCAGAAGTGCTGGATTTCCTGCTTTAGCAATCCCCTCAAACACACACTGGAACTTCTTTTTTAAAGCAGATTTTTGTTTCTGATGAACTACAATGGGAGTTCCTAAAGGCACAAAAGGGCAAAAATATCAATTAAGTATTTATAAACTAGAGATGCCACTTATTTCTACAACAAACAGGTTTTTGAATACATTTTTGTAGATCTCTTGACATATTAGTAAATGTTTTTTTTTCATCTACAATAAATCTTTAGAAAAATCCTCTTACTGCTCTGCAGGCGGTCAGCCAGCTCCTCCTGCTTCATTCCCCTGAGGAAGTCTAATGTGATCTTCAAAACTGCATTTCTGCTGCTTCTCCTCCGCTCTTCATCCTCACCTGGTAATACTTCCTCATCTTCCATTTGTCTCTCTGCCCATTCTGGGTAATCTTGACGCAAAACCTTGTGGATCGTCTTCAATTCATTCTTCACAAAAGTAATGATGTCGTCTTCCAGCATCTGGAAAACATTACTGCATTAATGATCTAACCACCCCTCAATCTCTATAGGGTGCTGGGTAAAGAGGAAAGCAGAAGGAAAAGACACACCCAGAAGCAACAAACAGAACAATACCCCAAGGTGAGACAAGACAACGTTTAATGACATACAGTAATGTATACCAAGGCAGTAAAAACAGGAAGTCGAAAAGTACTCAGTCATCATGAAATTCCCCCAGCAACCTGAACTTATAGCAAAATAACTATGGGATGGTTCAGGCTCACATAATCAAGCCCTAACTTCAAACTTTAATCACAAAGTAACACTAAATGTCTAATCCTAAAACCAGAGAGCATCTCTGTTTTCTGAAACCAAATTGGGAGCTGGTTCTACCCAAGATGGGCTTTGCAGTTGAAGGTTCTTCCTGCCATTCTACTTTTAAAAGCTCTAAGAACCAGAAGTAAGCCTGCAGTCTGAGAGAAGCATGCTTTTTTTGAGATAAGAAGAAATAAGATACCGCGATCTCTTTAAAATATGACAGAAAATCCAGGTTTTGTTGAGCTTGTATGTTGGTTCATCACTGCAGTATTTCTTTACTACAACCATGTTCATGTTCAACACTGGGTTGAATATTATTAAATCACTCTAACTGTTTGCAGTAAGAACTAGGTCCCTCCTTGAAATTCAAAGCATCGCTTATTTAAAAGAATTGAGATATATTTCTATATAACAGCTCCTCTCTGTTGTGACCTTCTCACACTCATGAAAGCAATGGCCTATAAAAGCTGGCCTAGGTCTTCCACTGCACCTGGCATCAAATTATTGGTGACCTTTGTGTCTTGGTTAGGTTATGTTTAATAAATGATTTTATATTTATGTAAACTTTTTGTGTAAACTCCCTCCTTGTCACCTACTTTGAGGTGACAAGGAGGGAGTTTAGGTGCTTGTTTGAGATCTTTAGATCCACTGGTAAGATTAAACTTTAAGTCACTAATGATTTACAAGTTGGCTTGTGGTTTGCTAAATGCTTATCTAAGTTGAAATGAGTTGGAGTATAGCCTCATTAAAGGTGGCCCAGGTCTTTCATGCAATCGAATAGAATAGAACATCAACTTATTGGTGGTCTTTGCATCTTGTTTAGGTTACGTTTTATTTAGGTAAACGTCTTGCATGAACTCCCTCCTTGTCACTGGTCGAAAGGGATATAAGAATAACTACATGTATTACACTATGGCATGTAGATGGAAGGAGGTGGAGATCTGACCATCAACCTTCTACATGAGAGACAACCAATTCCCATACCCCCATACCCATCATGAACATGACTGTGAACAGAATGAATATAAAACTAATATTGTATGCGTACAGACCATAAATATGGAGTCCAGATGTGTTTGTTGCTGCTGGGCAGACTGACCGCTGGGAACCTCTGAGCTCTTGTCCATTCTGTGGAGGAATCATGAAAAAGAGTAAAAATAATATAGACAAAACATTTTGGCCAGGTTTTTGTTGTCTATGAAAATACCTTTAACAACATACTATAAATAAAAATGTGTGCACAGCTAAACAATCGGTGCACAGTGCAAGTTTAGATATTAAAATCTGGACAAAAAAAGCTGCTCAGACAAGAGAGATATCATCACATTGCTCAGTATTTTGAACCCAAGTCATGAAGCAACAAACCTGAGAGTGGTCCTTGACTCATATTTTAAGCCCAGGGTTAATTTGTTGTCTGTCATTACATATGATTTGTAATCACCTTAAATCTTTTCTCTCTGAGAAACTAATGTACAGACTTGACTGCAGCAATGTTTTGCTATGTGGCCTACAGTATGTGATGAATCAACAACTGATCCATAACTGTGCATTCAGAGTGCTAACTAGGAGCAGAAGGAAAGAACACATTATGCCCATTTTACAGTCCCTTTACTGGTGTTTTTGAATGTTAAAATAATTTTGCTGATTTTTAAAGCATGATTTGATAGGCTCATTCCTGTGTAAATGTCTCACATATTGAGAACAATTGAAGTGGTTTCTGTGAGACAATTAAAATGAATGAATTATCAGCCAAATTCTCAAGATCCACCAGAGCCTTATAATGATCTCTGTCACTGTAAGAACACGATGTTAGAATCCATTTGGGAATCTTCAAATTCACATGTTGCAAAATGTGACAGCTTTTAGATAAGTGAGAACTTATAGAATAAGGATTAGAATACATAGAAAAACCTAGTAAGTCAAATTTTACTTTATTTTGGTACTTCTTACAACCACAATTCTGTGATTACAAACTCTCAAGTCAGTTAATACAACTGCTCAATTACAGCCACTCTAATCACAAGTTTGTTAATTTGTATGCTTTGCTTGTTGCAAATGTGTTACAAAACTAAAACGTGTACACTTGTAGCTATGATGTGAGACAGGAGAGTTGGAGGAGGCATGGAGGGACTAGGGGTAGAGCTCAACCAATCAGAAAGCAGAAGATCAAATCCTGCCTCTCCCTCCTTTTCTCTGTCTGCCATGCTTGTTGAAATATATTAGCTTAGTAATTAAAGAGGATGTAAAACAATGCACATACAAAAGCTCATTTACATGATGGAGCACAGCTTTAAAAAAAAAATCAAATAGATGTAACATTGTTACATCTATTTGATTTTTTTTTTCAATTTAAGAAACAAATGATGAGTAAAGTTAAAATTTTAAGAACATTTAAAGAGATCAATTTTGACCTGTTCCTGGCTGCAACAGTCTTTCCCAAGAGTTTTATGTTAAGAGATCTAGGATATACAGTCCACTTTCACTGTCTGTCTCTTTAGCAGTAAATCTTTCTTTGTTGTTTAGCTAAATTGACTCATTAATAAAGCACTTTATAAATGAGGACTGTGTGGAGGATGGCCTGTTTGAGTCATCAGACTGCCAGGCCAGTTGTACTGGGCCATGCAATCACTTGACAAAGCAGACGTTTGCGATGCGATCAGCACTACTTTATGCAATAAAATATTCTCACCTTTCCCAAGCGCAATGAAACAGTTTACTACAAAAGAGGTTACTACATGCATGTCACACCAAAAACATAACTGTTGTTACTGAAGACAATTGGAAATTCTATCATCGATCAGCACATCTGCAGCCAAAAAGAAAAAAAAATCTCCACATTAAAATCTCCTTCACTTACATTTGGAAATAATATGAAATAATATTACGGAATTCAGCCAGTGAGATGACAGGAGAAAAGTAAGGTCTCCAAAAAGTGTGGCATCTCTTCCTCTGAGCCTCTGCATTGTTTTAGCTTTTTCGCAGACATACTACTGATGGGATTCCCATTCGTGCTTTGCTAAGAAACCTAGTTTTGTAGTTTGGATGTGCTTCGGAAAAGGGAGACTACTGATTGCTGCTGACTGCACTGCAACCGACTAGAGGAAGAAACAAACAACTTTTTGACTCCGGTGAAACACCTCTTACCTGACTTAAATAGGTTCTCCTCCACACTGTCCTCATTTATAAAGTGCTTTACAAACCTGAACATTACTGCTAACAGCTGGATTTTTCCGACTGAGTCCAGCTAGCCACTTACTATTAAAGACAAGAAGAATGAAAGGTGCTAAACTTTTTGGAGACCTTTTTTTTTTTTCTTCATGTCATCTCACTGACTGGATTACTTCATATTAGACAACCCAGTATCACTGTATCAAACATGTTATAAACATGTCCATTTCTGGCTTTGCCTCTCCAAAATGTAAAATAGACATGCATGAAGAAGCAAGGTGAGATAATATATTTAAACCCACGAAGTTGGTAGTCAGCAAAAAACATATTAAGTACATTGCAGGGTCCTTAATCATCAGAATCAATTAAGCTAGCGGGCTATTATGTATATATATGTAAATGTGTTAATAATATCTGTTTAAAAACTTTCCTGGCTTCAATTTTCATGTTGGCTTGAGATAAAATATCTCATTCTGCTGTTACTGCAATTTATTGCAACTTCTATGTGCCTGTACATTTCATGTTTTGAGAGGCAAAGCATGAAATGGACATAGTGCATGGCTATTACATGCTTTTTCATGATATTAGGTTGGATCAGAAGTGAGGATAAGCAAAGTGAATGCAAGGCCTAATTTTTAAAGTGCTTTACAAACCGGAATATCACAGCTAACAGCTGGATTTTCCTGTAAGAGTGCATCTAGCCAAACAAGAAGGAACCACTTACTACCGAACAGACAGGTATGAAACTGAACAGTATATCCTTGATTTTAAAACAGGAAACACATTGTTGCAGCCAGGGACAACTGAAAAATTGTGATAGTTTGTCTTTGGCAGCATAAAAAGCATTTGTTTTAACCAATACTTTGCACAATAGGAATGTCCAAAGAACTCAGTGAAGATCTAAGAGGAACTATAGATTTATACAAGCTGGGATGGTCTCCTGGAACAATTTCAAAACACTGCAGATTCCAAAATCATCAGTTCTTGCAATTGTAAATAAGTACAAGTTATCATGATGTGTCAGCCCTGTGCCAAGGTCTGGAAGAAGTCCCAGATGGTCAACTTTAGATGGAAGGAAATTGGTTAGGATGTCTGGAAATAACCCAGGAACAAGTACACATTAAACATGATTTGGGAATGGATTAAGCAGGCTTAACATTAAGCTTTAGCTTAACGTCAAATTAATTATACTTCATATACAGACCAGAAAGAACTTTTAAGAACTTTGCTTGATCTTCTAAAGAGAGATCAGTTTAATTTATAAAGAACCAAAACACAACAACTGCCGCCTCAAGGCACTTTGTATTATAAGATAAAGACCCCACATTAATGCAGAGAAATCTTTACAATCATATGGCCCCTTATGAGCAAGCACTTTGGTGACCATAATACACCATCAAGTAGTTCATTTAAATCAGACACCAAACTGACAGGTATCAAAGAGTTCATGTTACTATCAGCTTACCTCTCCGCAGCAGAGGGTTGTTGCTCCTTAAATTCAATCAAGCGTTTTTTAGACTGGTCACTCTTAACGGACACTAAGCTGGGTTCAGATCCAGGATGATGTTTGCGTTTAATTCCGTGTTTTTTCCTGTGAATAATGATCGAGCAGTGATATGAGTATATTAGCAGTAGCAGCATTCTGGCTGCAGAGTTTCTGTGTGGAGTTTGCATGTTCCATGTTTGCATGGGTTCTGTTTACACATAGTGACCTGGTGTAAGAACACATTTGTTCCCATTTCTTTAGTTGAATCTATGGAAATGTCAGAGATAACACAGTTTGACAGCCATAAAATAGCATTTATGTACCAACGAAGTGATTCTCGAAGAGCTATTAGCTGAAAAATGGAAAACAAACCAATAAGCAACAGGTCTAAACACAATCTACAGCAAATTATCAGAATCTGAAAGTCGTGTTCTTAATAGCAAAAACTCCAACATAGATCTGAGTAAGGACCAGAGAAATGTCACTGGCGTTTCAGTTGATACAACTAGTTTTGCCGAAGTCTCATTAGAAATTCACTTCAATTCAATTCAATTTTATTTATATAGCGCCAAATCACAACATAAGTCGCCTCAAGGCGCTTCATAGATACAGAGAAAAAAAAACAACAATCA
>NW_024583562.1:0-10290 GCF_018398535.1 Haplochromis burtoni
AAGTAACTGAGTTACTTTTGAGAGAAGTAACTAGTAATGTAACTAAGTTACTATTTTAAAGTAACTTACCCAACACTGAATATAAGGCACACTTGATTATATTGTATTTGATAAAAATTCTTCTTACAATGACTTACACAATGAAACCATGCTGATATGTTTTGGAGTGAGTAACCATTTCACTGAAAAATCAACTAATCAGTTTAGATCGGCAAGATCTATTTATTTGGAAAATGTGCTAAATGTGGGCTCATTGTGCTAACTGTAGCTACTTGTAGGGGAGACCGGGGATAGTTGTAACATTTTTGACATTTTTGTCTGTAATTTGGAGCTCCTTTAAGGTAGTGGATTCAAAATGTAATCCAAAGTATTTACATGTCTCGGCTATTAAATAGTGCAGCTATTTTCTCTGCAGCACAATTACCCATTGCATGGTATGGCCTCAAACACGAAGAGTGAAATGTTACAATTAACCCCATAGTCTGGGTTAGTTGTAACATATCCTGGGGTGAAATGTAACACAATGAAATAAGGGTACTAACAAAACATTAACATGTAATCTTTGTTTATTCAACACATGAATGCACATGTGTTGAATAAACACATGGCTGTGTGTGTCTGTCACACACACACACACAGCCATTTATGTAGCTGTGTGTGTGTGTGTGACAGAATGCAGAAATCTAGCTTTTGAACATATTCCAACCCCCCAAAAAAGACAAATTATGGAATTTTCTGCAACTGAATATTTCATTAATTTTGGTTGGTCTTCCTTGAGTTTGGCCTCATTGGCTCAGTGGGCATTATAACCTACAACTCTTGCACCAATTTTGAACATAACAATGAAGCTGAAAAAATGTAGTTGTGCACCAGCATCGCAATTCCATTACTTTTTATCATGGCTTACCTTGGTGTGGTTTGCAAAGTGCTTCAGAAAGATGAGGAAATCTGTTTCTTGCACCCATCCTGATTTATTTCCACTACCAGTACTTCCTACTGGTCCATCTCTGACACAGTGGTCTGCATAATGTATGTGTGGGAACACAAACAGTGGAGGAATTGTGTTGCCAATGGCATTAACCGCATATACAAATGCGACCAGTGAACCTCTCTCTGCTGATGTCGTTGCCCCAACTTGTTTAATATAAGTTAAAGTAATAGTGTGGTAAGTTGTAACATCTGCATTATTGTTACAACTAACCCAGACTGTTGCTGTTACAACTGACCCAGACTCCTATAGCCATGAACTAGCTAACATTACAGCCAACGGCTAAAACATTAGCACTAAAGACCTACACAGAATATATCCCCATAGACATACAAATAACATAATTTAAGTTTGATGAGTTTAACTGCAAAGCAGATAATGCTATTAGAAATTGAAATAAAGTAGAAAAACTTACTTTTTGGCATACAAATTACTTTTTTTCATGTTAAATTGTCTGTGTTTGACAAAATGTGCTGATTTTTCACATGTGATAGCAGAACTGAGTTGGGCATGCACAGGATGAGTCACATCATTTGAAACTTAGCCCTGATTGGAGAAATTGGAAGTGTTACAACTGACCCACGTTACAACTATCCCCGGTCTCCCCTACATAATCATTTGAAAAGAAGCACAGAGTCACTTGAGACATGTACTAAAGCATTTGCAATTTGATAAAACCAATGAAAAATGACATTCTGTTGTGAACAATTGCAAGGTGGTTTGGAGATTTGTCCATGTTATTTTGAGAATGTCATCTCGGTTTCAAGAAATGAGCCAAACCAATCGAGAAAAACTGTAAATGAACTGCTGGACTTCCAGACCAGCAGGTTTAGGGAACTCTTTATGGGGTCACACTCTGCCCCACACCACACACACAGCACACACACAGACAAGCACACACGCACACACACACACACACACACACACCACACACCACACACACACACACACACCCCACACACACACACACACACACACACACACACACACACACAGTATTCTTTGTTCACATGTATACCTATGTAAGATGTTATATGTTAATGACCCTATGCATATTCATGTAACCACAATAAAAGGAGTGCTATGGGGAACCTGGCTGAGAGTCTGACGGAGGTCAAGTGGGTGGAACGACACTTTGGCTCCAGGCAGGTCTCCCTCATACATGAGTAATACGAAGAACTTTGCCTACTTGTGTTTTGCGTTTGCTGTGTAGTAAATTGTCCTGAACATTCCAGTGAATAGGTTTATGCTACAAACTTATCATCTCCCATTCACTATTCTGATGAGATTTATGCCTGATTGTATGCTGATTCAAATTAAGCATTCTCAACTATTAGCAAAATAACATATACTGTATTTTTTGGACTACAAGGCGCTCTGGATTATAAGGCGCACTAAACGAAACAAAACTGTGAGATAAGTATGTGCAGTGGCGGTCCAAGCCTGTTTGGTGCTCGAGCGGTGTGATCGGTTCTTGTGGTCTCAGCAAGCCTGACTCCAGATTTGAAACCAAACAACATACAGCTAACACTTATAAGTCTTCCCACTAACTGCTGTTAAAACTGTGACTTAATTTATTCACTATGATATTTGTCAAAGACACACACAGACATAAAACATATTAAGGATTGGCCATTAACATTAAAATGTTGTTTTATAAAACACACACACACACATATAAAGAGAGAGTATGCATTGTATGCAAACGGCTACCAAACAGCCATCATAATTCATCATACAATGAGAACAGCACAAATCACAAATTGACAATGACTAATTAATATTAAAATCTAAATCTAATTAATCTAATTAAAATCTGTAACATATTTTTGGAGCAACTGTAATCCACATAATTTCCTTAGGGATTAATTACGTATTCTGATTCTGATTGTTTCAGGATGACCCGCCATTATCCAATGACACATCTGCTTACCTGCATCTTTTGCTTATTTCTCCTCCTCTTCTTTTCTCTTTTTTCTAAACTGAGCACCTGATGGCTTTGAACCTTTCTTGTCCATCTTCCATTGGTTTTAATTTTGCACTCCAGTATCAACACCCATCCCCCAACCTGAGGATCACCACAACATAAACTAATTCACTTTGTTTATTTCTGGGATTTCACACAACCCAGGATTCAAAACATGAATACATAATGGGCTTGGATTTACATCATTTATTACAACATTTATTTCTGGGATTTCGCACAGAAATGAATTCAGCTTTGTAGCTTACCAAAGCACCGTGTACCACATTCAATTGGTTCGAGGTCAGTAAGCACAAGCAGAATTCATACATAAAATGAATGAGCAGATTAAAAGATTTAAGTGTGAATTATAGTCCAAATAAAAAAGCTAAGTTATGATGCTGTGTTTATGAATCAAAGCATATGTAAATCATTTCTCTTATGTCAGATCACGCCTGGAGATTGGCCAAAGGCTTTCACACCTTCATCTGTCTTACATTCCTCCCCAGCAACAAATTTCCCACGTGTGGGACTAATAAAGGTTATCTTATCTTATCTTATCTTATCTTATCTTATCTTATCTTATCTTATCTTATCTTATCTTATCTTATCTTATCTTATCTTAGCTAGTCTCACATACTGAGACTAATCTGATCAAGGTTGAAGGAGAATCAGACTCTACTCTGTTTGAATAAACTGTATCACATTACCCATAAAATGATCTCAATCTCTTTCACATAGGAAAAGAAAACAAAAGTATGACCTTAGAATTTGTCTGTTTAGATCATCTGACTCGCGGTTGTGCTCTGTTCCGAAGATAATCTTCAGATTTGACTGGGAAGCTGCTATGAGTCCTAACTTGTTTTTCTGCAGCAACAGAAATAACAACAAGAAGAAACAACCACAGCAGCAACTACCAAACCAATTATCAGTCCAATAGATCCACCCTGTCCTCCTGATCGACCTGCAGGTGAGAAACAAGTGTGAGATGACGAGTGAAAAATCCATTTATCTACCAGTGCAGAACATTAAGGAAAAAAAAACCAACAACAAAAAGCTAAAATACGTTTAAAATGTGAATAAAGTGTTGCAATTTACACAGCTTTACACACGCACTAAAATAACAGTCAGTAAAATAATGCACAGGCTGTGTCCCAATTCAGGGTCTGCATGCTTGAAGTACGCACACTACGCGTACTACGTACGGTGCGCACTATAAGTACGAGAAGTGCGGAAGTGAGAGGCTTGTGAAATGGGACGGTCTAGCCTTCGTCGTGCTGTTCAGGGTGCCTAGCAACCATGATACTAACCGCGAGCGAAACGTATATATATATATATAAACATCTGTCTACCTCTGACATCCACCAGCTCATCCATACAACAAACAAACATCAACAACCAGGAAGCAGCTTCACCTCTGATCACACACACACTCAACACTACTCACTCACCTGGAGGAACAACATGAAGGTAGATGATGCTGATGGGCTTCCATGAGCGTGTTTCTTCCATAAGGATACGACACACGTATGTTCCAGTGTCAGCAGTGTTCACATTCTTCAGAATCAAAGACACGTCTCCATCCTTCATCTGTCTGTCTCGCAGATCCACCCGGTTCTTAAAAGATGGATGCTGGTTGTCTGGAACAAAGTGACCATCCCGGTACAAAAAGACATTTTTTGTCTTTAGGAAAGCTCTGCTCCACTTTACACATTTGTTGTTGTTTGGAGCTCGACACGGCAGAGTGATGTTCTGTCCAGGCTTAACTGGAATGCTTTTTATTACTGAAAAAGGAAAACAACACAGAGCAGAGAATTAATAAATGGGATGATGAAATTTCAGATCTACCTGGAAAGTTTTTCATTTTTCACCAGAAAGCTGTTGTTGAACCAGCAATTTTGTTTAAGCAAACTTTCTGTGAGTCTGCATTTGTGCTTGAGTTGCCTAAGCGAACTTATATCATAAACCATCAAAGGAAAAATTCGATACATTCCTTGATATTTGGAAAAACATGAAATATAAAAAATAGACTGCAAATTAATATGTTTGCTGTAAAGTAACATAAAAAAGTGAAGCTGTGAACATATGCACAGGTTCAATTGTTGTCAAGCACAAAATTGTTAAAAATACTGAAGAGAACCTGTGATTATTTCACAGTTATCTAGTGGTTATAAAACTGTTGAGGTCTACTTTAATGCTCCAAATTTGATGAAAGCAGTGAAAATGACACTAAAAGAAGTAATAATAATAATGGATTGGATTTATACAGCGCTTTTCAAGGCACCCAAAGCACTTTACAATACCACTATTCATTCACTCTCACATTCATACACTGGTGGAGGCAGCTACAGTTGTAGCCACAGCTGCCCTGGAGCAGACTGACAGAAGCGAGGCTGCCATATCGCGCCATCGGCCTCTCTGGCCAACACCAGTAGGCAAGTAGGGTAAAGTGTCTTGCCCAAGGACACAATGACCAGGACAGAGAGGCCAGGGATTGAACCGGCAACCTTCCGGTTACAGATGCGATTCCCAACCCCCTGAGCCACGATCGCCCCATAGTGCATGTTTCATCAGCAGAAAAAAGTTGTAAAATAACTAAAAGGTTTTCTTTCCTGTTGCTGTTGTTTGTTTTGTTTTTTGTTTGTTTTTTTATACCAAAAACAGCATAAAAAAGTATAACATCCTGGAGCGTTTTTACATAGTTATAACTGGAAACAACTGCAATTACAGTGCATCCGCAGTTATGATCTCATGATTAATCAGAAAATAAAAAATAAGCAGTGAAGCTAAAATTCTTAGTTTCTCCTCTGAAAGAAGAAAATGAAAGTAACTTAATGTAACTCAGACTGTACTGAAACATCACGATCATTATGATCTATCCATTCTTTGGACATAAATCAGCTGGAAAAAATACACCTGTGCATGACTTTCTGTCACTAAGCTGATACTTTGGCTCTTTCAAAAATATATATATTTTTTTGTATGTTTCACTACAGTGAGTGTTAAAATAAAAAAGTATTTCCCGAGTCCGACACATTTAGTAGATAAGGCCCTATATTTTCTTCCTCCTTTAAAATAACAGTTATTAAGTTTCTCAGGAGTCCTCATGGATCCTCTGACCTCGTGATATTTTTCATTGAGGTCATAAAAAAGAGATTAGAAAAATGAGTTTTGTGGCGTTTTGGACTATTCAATCCAGTATAATGCCAAAATGTGAAATGGACACACATGCACAAGTTTAATGATGCGTCCACAAGTTGCATCACCAGCAGAGGGAGATACACTGAGCTGAGAAGTCGGTGGTGGACAGAAAATATACAAAGTACATTCTGTTTAAATGCTTTCCTGTGGCTTCTTTAATGTTGGCTTGAAGTACAATGTCTCCCTTCGCTGTTATTGCAACTTCTGAGTGCATGTATTTTTTTCCATATTTTGGAGAGGCAAAGTGTGAAAAGGACACTGTGGACCAGTGTGTCGATTACACGTTTTGGCATTTATTGGGCTATAGTGTTGATGAAGATGCTTTAGTTTTGTGCTGAGAGCAAACACAGAGTCACAGCAGCTCAGCAGATATCAAAGAAATAAAAGAAGAAAAGGAACCGCCTGCAAAGTTTAGTTCAGAGGACAATCAAAGACAACTGACCCACTCTCAATGAGACAAATCATCTAGCAAATAAATAAGCAAGGCTGACCAAACATTGAGGAACAAATCCTTATTTCCTCCCAAAATAGCAGCAACTCTTTCATGAGGAATAACTCTTAAAAGTAACAGTAGCAGGTTTATCCTTGGCCCAGTTAGTAAGACTACATTTCTGAGCCAGCAATAACAGTGTATCCAGTGTTGGGAAGGTTACTTTTAAAATGTATTCCATTACAGAATACAGAATACATGCCCCAAAATGTATTCTGTAACGTATTCCGTTACGTTACTCAATGACAGTAACGTATTCTGAATACTTTGGATTACTTAATATATTATCATGCTTTTTACAACAACGTGAATGTACTATTGCTGTGTGATTTATTACTATTACTGAAGGTCCGCGACTCCGAACTGTAGCAAAGGGACCCCTGACTAATACGGCGGGGTCCCTGTTGGCTCGTAGCCGAAAAATAGCTTTACTTTGTTGTGTGGGTCAACTTTTCTTGCGAGAGACAGAGAGAGGCGTTGAAAGGCTGCTCCAACGGAACTTGTTGTTTTCGGAGGAAAACACGAACACGGTGTACAGTCGAGTCTTAATAGCTTACTTACAACTGGGCTCGTCAGACTCTCTTCTTGGCTGAAGTGGTTATTGTTATATTTACATACTTCCAGCTCCCGTTTAAAAACTCGTACCTTTCCACTCCCCTTTTTCTCCCTCCTGGCGCTCACAGACCCATAACGTGTATGGCAGTCCATTCTCCCTGCAACACTGACTACACTGCCCATGATGCTACATTCTTTAAAGCTATGCTTGTAGCATTCTGCCTGTTAGCTTAGCACAACAACAACGAAAAGGCGCTCTCTCACCCAGGAAACACACAGTCTCAGAGAGAGAGAGAGCGTCTCCCTGTAACCATGGCAACCGTAACGCTGCCGCCTGGAACGACAGAACGTAGATGTCAAACAAAACCCAAACAGTCCTGACCCGCGACAAAATGAAACAGGAAAGTACCGCAGTGTAATCCATTTATTTCAACAAAGTAACTGTATTCTGAATACCACCTTTTTAAACGGTAACTGTAACGGAATACAGTTACTCATATTTTGTATTTTAAATACGTAACGGCGGTACATGTATTCCGTTACTCCCCAACACTGAGTGTATCACATGGTTATGTTGTAAATAAGTTAATGTTGTTTCTTTGGAAGGCAAACTAACAATAAAATATGTCCAGGGTGTTTTTGACCCAGTCGTCGATCATCCCTAATCCGTTGTTGTGCCACAGATCAACCAGACTGCAAGACATACCCAGAACAGAGTCTCTGTTTCTCAATAAAGGAGTCAAAAATGAAGTGCACTCGTCTCTATCCACCTCTTATGCATCTCCCTCAAACCGTCATTGTATTATAAATAATTGAGTTATTCTTAATCTGTTTATCATTTCTTTTTTGTTACAAAGAACTAAACTCTGAAGTGAGGAAGGTGAAACAGACCAGGAGTCTTTGTTGTTCTGCTTGGAATAAGAATGTAACCATGTAACCAACCCAAACACTATATACTATATCACAAGAACCTTTCTGCACCATTACAAGTGCAGCTTTATAAATGTTTAATCACCATCTGGTTACATCTCTGGAGTAGGTGTCACTGATAGGGATCATTTCCTGTGCAAGAAAAGTCCTTTGATCATGAATTGCCCGTTTGTGACTGGTCACACGTTGCCAGCACAACCCCTTTCATACACACACTCAACTCTACTCACTCACCTGGAGAAACACTCAGATTGATGGTGATGTATTTCGATGAATTCGTTTCTGCTATTTTAACATGGCACCTGTATGTTCCACTATCAGCAGTTGTCACATCCTTCAGAATCAAAGACACGTCTCCATCCTTCATCTGTCTGTCCTTCAGATCCACCCGGTTCTTAAAAGATGGATGCTGGTGATCTGGATCAAAGTGACCATTCCAGTATAAAAGGACATATTTTGGCTCCAAGTCAGCTTTCCTCCAATATACAGCTGTGATGTTGTTGTTTGGATCTCGACATGTCAGAGTGACGTCCTGTCCAGACTCAGCTGTGATGTTCTTCTGGCCTGAAAGAGGAAACAACACAGAGCAGAGAGGTTAAAGGTCAACGTACAATTATGATCACAATTATTTACTTTAAATATGGTGTTTATTTCCAATAAAAATAGAGATTTTAGTAATTTTGGATGAAATTAACATTAACATCTTAACACACTCCAGGGGTCTGTACTATGAAGCATCGTGTGAGTTTATTCAGGTAAATTCAGGGTTAACAGGATTTTCTTAACTAGGAAGGTGGTTCGCTACTTATGGCAGTGCATTGCCATGGTAACTTATGCTGCCAACACAACCCCTTTTACACACACACTCAACTTGCCATGGTAACTTGTTATGGTAACATAGTAACAGACTGGAGATGATAAGGAATGAAACATGTGACTGAAAATAGCGTCACAAGTCTGTACGTGAACAGTAGGAGGTCCTGGTTTACTGCACGATGGCTGGAAAGTGTAGTTGTAAGACTGTACACCTTTGGAGCCGAAGTCAAAAGTTCAAGTCCCACATGGGGCGATATCCAGTAAGGGTCCTGTTTAGACCCCCTATGCTAAATCAATCCCTGAGATGGCGGGGCCAAGTCTGGGACGGAAGAATTTCACTGCATGTTGTTCTCCTTAAGATTGTGTATGTGATGAATTTTATTTGTTTTTAACAGCATCTAATGTATTTGTTTCCCTAACGAGTATCAGTGATAAATAGTAAATAATATAGAATTTTAGATGCACCTTTAATCTGTGATTTTCTATTTTTATCTTCAGTTAGCAGCAAACACATTTACAACAGGTGGATTTATCTATAAGTATTAATATCTGATCCTAAAGAGGACACACTCACTGTAATTGCTGACCTCATATTAATTTCACTGTTATATTTCTAATGTTGTTCATAGATGATCAATCACAATTTTATCAACATCCTGACTGATTATCATGATTGCCGATGTCAGTGTAAATGAATTCAGACACACACTGGATGTTGACATGGCTTCCTAGTACACAGCTCAGGTCACCAGTGACCCACTGAGGTGGAATTTTAGCCTCATGCTAAACATGCAAAGTGTCAGAAACTACAAGATGTTAGCTTCCACAGAACAACAACATGTGCTGATAATAAATGAACATAATGTGTGAGAGAAAGCAGCCTCTCATTATAAGACACTGTGAGTCTCTGCATGCTGCCTTTATGGAGCTACAGCTGTTTGTGTACACTGAACAAAAAGCTTTGTAGCTGCATCCTGACTCCTGACACTACAACACATCACACTGACACACACATTACACTTCTTTGTCTCTGTCACAGCTGGATTACAGATGTTAAGTGTCCACCCAGCCTCGTGTCTCCTTCACACACACAGACAAACTGAATCCAGATGAAAATAATCCTCCTGTACTTCTTGTCATCTCAGAGAGCAAATCAATTTAGTTCAATCTCACCTGCAGAGACAAACATGAAGATGCTGAAAAATAGCAAAGTGGAGCAGAGTGATGAAGTTCCAGCAGACATTTCTGTGTTTCTGTATTAAACTCAGAATCTGAGCTCCAGACGAGACTAAATGAGATGAACTTTGAGGTTCAGATGAAGCTGAAAGTCCCTGAGTGAGAGAACAG
>NW_024583562.1:10310-11483 GCF_018398535.1 Haplochromis burtoni
ATGAATCAGAGCGACGGTTGGTGGGCTGGACCGGAGTCCTCCAATAGCTGTGAACCAAAGACGCATAAATTAAAAAAAAACTGGAGAGTCTTTAAATAATGACGCCAAAATATTTGCACCTGTTTTTACTAAAACATTAAAATTAGGACTCATCTATATTAAAGAGGAATAATCTGGATTTATTGCAGAAAGATATTTAATAACAGTCATTTGGTTTTGGACAATACTGATATTAACGAATATACAATAGATAAAAGCTTTAGCATTAATAGATTCACAGATTATCATTATTATTACTTAGAATAGAATAGAACACAATACAATAGAATACAATAGAATAGAAGAATAGAATAATCCTTTAATTGTCCCACAAGGGGAAATTTGGTAATGGCTGAATATTGTTTGCATCATGTGGGTGAAGTTTTCTTACATGGCACCACTTGGATGCAGGCAGAAAGGTGAATCCCAGCATGGCGAGATAAGGTGAGGCAGAAATAAGCAGAGACAAAGGATAAACAGATGTCTGTAATGTCAGATACACTTTGCTTGATTTTATATGGGAAAATTAACAAAAGAACGTCATAAACAACAAGCTAAAAACAAAAGAAAAAGAAGATGGAGTGAAGTTTTAATTTTTTAAATGTTAAACAATTTCTTCAACAATAAAATGATTACTAAATGAAAAAGACATGATTGGGAACATCTTCCTGAAACACGCTTTTAATCTGATGGGTGGGGCTAAATTATTGCATAAATGCCATAACCAAAAGAAATCTACCTGGAAGGTTGTTCATTTTTCATGAGAAAGCTCTTCTGGCTCAGTTCCAGGGTGAGGGATGTGTTCACACTCGGCCAGTGTTGAACCGTTTAAGCGAGCTTTCTGTGAGTCTGCATTTCTGCTGAAGTTGCCTAAGAGAACTTATATCATAAACCATCAAAGGAAAAATTCGATACATTCTTTGATATTTGGAAATACGTGAAATCTAAACTAAATAGTCTGTAAATTGATATGTTTACTGTAAAGTAACATAAACAAACTGAAGATGTGAACATACACACGGGTTCAATTGTTGTTGTTCAATTACAGTCCATCTGTCCGCCGATGTCGAGCAGTCAGTATAGAGCGTCCCCGCCTAAAGCTTGGATTCCTTTACTTATATAGTTTTAAAAAAA
>NW_024583562.1:11503-16747 GCF_018398535.1 Haplochromis burtoni
GTATTTTTAAGTGGCCAAAAAGGACTGAGTTAATGCAGGTACAACCAAAGTCATAAATATACTTAGAACACTGGTAATATTTGTCTTTTATAAAAATATTAGTTCTACAGTACTATACTACAGTCTATAAGTACTTATACCACATAGGTAAACACATTACACATAAAAAAACAAGTGTAAACATTGTTTTGGTGGAGGATGAGTTAACTTCTCTGCTGCCACCTGTTGGATCTTTACTCACACTGCCTCTCACACAGGTAACATTCTTAAATACATACACATTTTTTATAATAGAGAAGAAGAAAATAAAATTAGATCTGTTAAAACTTTTTAAATGTTAAATTGTGATGAATAATGAGAAAAGAAAACATAACTGAAGGTCTAAGTACACTGTGGAG
This sequence comes from Haplochromis burtoni, assembly GCF_018398535.1. NCBI lineage: Eukaryota > Metazoa > Chordata > Actinopteri > Cichliformes > Cichlidae > Haplochromis > Haplochromis burtoni. Next base: position 11,902 of record NW_024583562.1, read on the forward strand.
AAGTAATCTATAGAATTTACCCAATAAATCTGAGGTAACAATTCACATTGACTTTTTTGGGATAGATTTAATTCAATATATTGAATGAAAGCAAACGGAAAACGTCTGCTTAGTGTTCCCTCGTCTCAGGTTTCCAGTCCTGTGCAGCTTCCTTGACTGACACTCCTGTATACAGGTAACGGGGAGGATATAATATGTTGTTTGGTATATGTTTTGTAATGGCTCTGAAACAATTCTATCAGTTTATTTCTGATCCAGAATCTTACACAATGACTGGGATTCATGACATAAATACTTCAGGCACACCATGGTACTGTCACGGACCTGGTTCCGGGGACTCGGGGTTCGTGAACAGTGTGGACCTTTATTGTTATTAGTGTATTGGATGTGTGTTTGCTGCACTGTGCTCTTGTGTTCCATGCTGGTGTGTGTGTGTGTGTGTGGCTGGAGGATGAAGGACAGCCACCTGCAGGCCTGATGGGAGTGGCCCGGCCAGCTGCTGGTCAGGCCTAGCTTCCCACACACCTGCTTCTGATCAGGATCGTCGGGGGAGCTACTTAACAGAGCGATGGAGCTTCCTCCGGCGCAGGATCGTTGAGTTAGACTCCATGTCAGTCTTTATAGTGCTGGTCAGTGTATGCCTGCTGGAGTTGGTGCCATCACGGCTGTGTCTGTGTTTTTCCTCAGGAGAGTGGAACACAGGACTGCAAGACACACGGGGTGTGTCTTGCAGGTGAGATTGGGAGAAGACACGTCACGGGAGTCGAGGGAGCACTTTTGGAGATTTAATGTGTGGTGTATATTTACCTCACTGTAAATAAACCCACTGTTCATTCCACTAAGTCCAGGGTTTGGGTCCTTTCTCCAACATCCCCCACGGTCTGCCCCCCAGACCGTGACAGGTACATCAAGTATATACATGTGTAGATAAAGACAAAATGCTCTGTTGACCTTTTAGACACAGTTGATGCAACTCTTATCTGATCTAGGATCATTACACAAACAATCTATAATGAACAGGTGTGCAGTGTGATGTAAACACCTGCAGCTATAAAACAGGTGTAAACAACACTAAGTATTTAGAATCCAACACTTTTCTCTTGGAATCTGTTGGAATCTCCATGTAACTAAACACTGGATGATGAGGTCAGCAGTTTCACTCCTTTAGCAGGAAAGATGGTGGAGTTTGAGGAGTGCAGATGTGAAGCAGAAATAAACAGGTTTGAACTCTGACTTAGAGAGACATGATCACCCTCAGCCTCTGATCAGGGTCGTCCTGCTGTCACATCTTAACTGCCCGATGACAGACTCATTGAGCTGTTTATGCACATTTTCTGTTGGCGTGCATTTCTGTTGATGTTGTCCAAGAGAATTACCCAAAATTCATAGCACTTCTAGGAAAATCAGTAAACAAAGGGCCAAAAAGTCAGAGGAATGCAGCACATGTTTTAATCTCTATTTAATCTATCTAGTTTATTCAGGAATTTTAGAAAGACTTATGTTTACATTTTGACAAGAAACATTAAATTGATCATTTTAGTGTTCTTTTAGTGCCCTACGAAATTAATTTTTCCATAAACTTCAATAATTCAGTTTTCCTAACCTCTTTTTCTTGAGCTCAGTGACATTTTAATCGAGGTCAAAGGTGGCTTGTAGAATTCATAAGGACTCAGGAAAAGAGAAGAGCGGTGCTCTCAGAATACCACCACCGTAACAGTGTGACACCATGTTGGAACTAGAGTGCAGAAGACAAACTACAAAACACACGTTTTTATTCACCACTGTGTGTACTCACCCTGCTGCCTTTTTGCAGGTAAAAAGTCAGATTTCTTTAAGAAAGACAAGCATCAAAGTGCAGCAGGGTGACAGTTACAGCAGACATTTCCGTGTGCTGTAGTTCTGCTGATCTGGCTCTTAGTTTCTTCTAAATGCCTCAGTCTGTTGGTTTTGTGAAGTGTGGTTCACAGCACAGCGATCACGTGATCATGGAGTGCCGACAGATGGCCCACCTGCTGCTTCTGCAGGCAGGTGAACCGCGAGGATTCCCACCTGAATTAATCTTTTACTATCAAGGCTCCTATGACTCATTGGTCAGAGGGAGAGAGATCGGCACGCTGCAGACTAAATTCATTCAAGTTCAAGTTTTCCCAACATAAAACGTCCATGTCCTTAAGCACGAAAACAAAAACAGGCTGAAGAAGTAATAACTCTGATCTCATTTTTTTTATACTTTTGACATAAAATATTGTTAGTTGGTCTGTTTGACTCCATCCACACCCTGACCCGCACGCAGGCAGAAGCTGAAGGCCGTGGACTCAGGCTGATGTCCTCCACAGCAGAACAGAGAGTTTCTTCATCCTCTGAACCATTGCATGTCTGCTCCTGGTTTATGATATAAATTGGGTTAATTCTGCTTCATAAAAAAACAAACTTACAGAAAGTGCAGTTAAATATATATCATCAGTTTCTGTGTGAAAGCAGCACAGCCCTTAAGACTCACAGGCTGAGTGTGAAGACTTCTCCCACCTTGGAACTGAGCCAGATGAACTTTCTTATGAAAACCTGACAACTTTCCAGGTAACTTGTAAGGAATTTAGCATTCGGCAGTTATTAGTTGATTTGATCTGACAGGACTCTTTAAAGCATTCCTGACTCACGCTGTTGCACATCCAGTCGAAATGTCACAGTCGTCTTGAGTGGGTGTAATGTGCTCCGGGCTGTTCGAATACAATACAGACATACCCACAGATAGCCTTATATATAATTACATATAATTACATTTCAGATCCTGACTTGAGATTTCTACATAAGCCAGAGACTTCCTTGGAAATCCTAAGTGTGACATTTACCATAAGAATGTTTCCATGATCGAGCCAATAACGTATTCTTGACAGAACATTGTATTCACATATTTTATATTGTAGGATTTACATGTGAATTGAGGGTGAAATTGAATTAATTGAAAGTGGTGTCAGTGGAAAATTTTGATTTCATTTCTTTTTTCTTTTTGTAAAAATGACAACCATAAAGAGGTTAAATCAGTGTACTTCTTTTATTTGTATAAAATGAACTTCTTGCTTTTAACTTGAAGTGTTTTGACCTCTTGTGAGAAAACCATGGCTGGCACACTTTGTGTAAAACAGCAAACCAGCATCAGAGCATAGACATGTATTCTGCGAATCAAGAGAAAACTTTCAAATGAAATTTTTTTTTTTACTGAAGTATAAACTGACCTTGCCACTGAGTTCTCATTTTCCTGACATTTAAATCTTTTAATGTTTTGCTGTTTGTTATGAAAGTTGATGCCATGGCAGGCAGGGAGGACATATTTGTCTTTACAGTAACTTTTTTCTTCCTTTCATTTCATAATGCATAAACAATTATCAGTTTTCCACCTCAGAGACAAAACTTACAGACATCTTCATGTTTTCCTAGCCATGAAGGTGAAAATTTTGTTTCTACTTCTTTTTTTTTTTTTTTTTTTTTTGTGTCCCGTTTGGATCTTTAGCCATCAGAATTGTTGTCTTAAGGCCAAGAAAGATGCCAAGCGGATTTATTTTACCAAGTGGATCATCATGGCCTTGCCATATTGGTCCATTTGATTGACCTTTATTATAATTATGAATTTATTTTATTTTCAGTTGCAAACGGGACAGACATGACTGTGGGATAGGACAGGGGGAAAGAATGAAAGAAAGAAAACAAACAAAAAAAAAACAAAAAAAGAAACTCCTGGGTCGCCTGTATGGAGAAAAAAAAAACAGAGGAGACAGCAAACAACAAAGAGCAACATAATAATAGAAAAAAAAGCACCATCACAATAAACTAGCTAGCCATAGATATCAATAGTTACTAAATAATAAACGATATTGTGCAGCACTCAAGATAGACAGCGCACAGTGTGCTTTGAGGCAGCAGCCAAGAAAGCTTTAGTCCGCGTCTGTGAATACCCAGTGTGTACACCTGTGTGCATACCTGTGTGGATCAGCATGCTTGCATTCCAAAGGTTTCTCCATGTAAAGATCTGCTAGGGAGTGTGGGGAGCCACAGCCCTGTCCTTTATGGTATCAAGCAGGTATGGAGGAGATCAAAACTCCAGACATCCAGAGGCCCCCAGAACACAAGAGACCAAGGAAGACCAACAGAGGGGCAGCCGCGCCACTGTCCCAGTAAGAGCTGAGGAGAGTCCCAGATGAGGGCTCATTCAGCAGCCGCGGAGCAGAAGCCAGGGGGAGTTGCAGTGACGCGCCCGTGAGCTCCGCCGGCAGCCAGCTGTGCCTGAGTGACCGAGCCCCAGGCCGAGAGGCCGGGGGCACCCCACCTCCGAAGTGGCCCGAGCGAGCCCCAATAAGCGGCCGCCAAGGAGTGAGCCGGTGTGTACCCGGACGCCCACCCCCAGATACAAAGAACCACCAACGCACCGACACCTGAGGGAGTCCGCCACTGGCAGGGGAAGTGGTGGTGGGTGGAGATAGGCCTCCAAACCTTGGAGGGCCTGAGATGTCCCCAGAGAGGTGGCGTCTGATACCCAACCTGACATATAGACACAGACATACAGGCACACACAGACACAAACATCCATTCCCACCCTCATGCTCTCATGTGCACTTCACACTCAACCGACGTGGAGACAGACATAAAGAGACGCTGTACACACGATCACACTCCCCAAGCGTACTCTACAAACCGGGTCTAGGTACCCTTGCCCCTGGAGGGGGCAACTGCACCCAGACCCAGGTGGTGTTACCCTTTTCCCTGCGGTGGGGAGAGGCACACCGCCCCGACTCCGCAGCAGCAGGGAGGCCCCACACCCCAGACCGCAGCCAGAAAAAAGCTGGTCCCTCTT
>NW_024583562.1:46495-64752 GCF_018398535.1 Haplochromis burtoni
CATGCCACTGTCCAAACTACAAATCAGCACATGGGAACAACTATCAAACAAACGCACAGACTGCACAAGCAAATAACTGCAACTTACGAACAAATGCACTAGCTACTATGTCAAAATTACAAACTGGTCTATGGCAGCAATTAGTGCACAACTATACAAACACCATCAAGTTACAGTCCAATATATCAAATCATTCAAATTGTGCTCAAGTATGTTGCGCTATGTTGCGACATGTTGCGGTCAACAGAAAGTTTTGCCTCGTGCTCACCCTACCTTCTGCTCATCACATCAGGTGCTGTGTAAAAGTGAGTGCAACCACATTTATTATACCACACCCATGAGACACGCCCCACACCCATGCACCAATACAGTGAGTCCATTTAAACCAACCCATTTAGTCAGACGGAAACAACTCATATGGCTCCTACACATTGGATTGCCAATGTGAATTATGGTTTTACTGAATTTACGTTTACCCTTAGCCAGCAGTTTTAAATTTCCCTCAATGTCGGCTGCTCTGGCCCCTGGAAGACAATTGACTATGATTGCCATTGTCTCTAGCTTCACATGTCTCAGAACAGAATCACCAATTACCAGAGTTTGACCCCCGGCGGGTGTGTTGCCGAGTGGGGAAAAACAGTTAGACACATGAACAGGTTGGTGGTGTACCTGGGGCTTCTGTTTAGGACTATGCTTCCTCCTCACCGTCACCCAGCCGCCCTCTTTCCCCAGCTGCTTGGGGTCTGCCGGGGAAAAGCTAGCGGGGCCTATGCTATCTTCGGCTGCACCAGCTACAGGGGCCTGGCTAGCTACGGGTGAATGAAGGGTGCGAAGCCGAGTCTCCAATTTAGTAATCCTGGCCTCCAGAGCTACAAATATGCTACATTTGTTACGGATACCATTACTACTAAAGGAGGCCGAGGAGTAGCTAAACATCTGACACAATGAGCAGGAAAGAGCAGTAGGGACAGGTGAAGTAGCCATGGTGCTAACGAGTCGGCTACGAGCTAAGCTAAGCTAAGCTAGCGAAACAGTACAGAGACAGTGAGTGAATACTTTGGCTATAAATTAGGTAGTGAGTACACAGAAAGTGTGCTTCGGATGAAGCACGTGAAGATTATACTATGAAAAAATAAAAGTTAAAAAATAAAATAAATAAATAAATAAAAATAAAAAAAGAAAAGTAATAGTATCTGCTAAGCAGATAAGCTACTCAGAAACACCACTGTGTTTGAGCAGAAACAGGAAGTGATACTCTACCACAGAGCGAGTGAACACCAAGTGCCATCAAGAGTCAGGAAGGAAGCAAGTCGATATAGATGTACAGATACCACTGTCAAAGGAAAAGTATAGTTTGGACAGAAAGTAAGAACTTCTGGTTATTATCAGTAGAATACGAACAGGCCACTGCTTTTTAAATGGTAGTCTTTATGGGTTGTGTGGTGGTGCAATGCTATGGAGACGGTTGAGCATGTGCTTCTTAGTTGTAGGAAGTATGCAAGGTTCTCTATAATAAAAACGATTATTAAAACGATTTTATTTACTAAACACCTCTGGCTGTTCTCCTTTCATTCTGTTCTGGACCCATTTGTTACCAGTCCCCACACACACCCCTAGATCTTCATCGTAGGGACATAACAACCACTATTATGTCTCTGTTCAGCACTTTCAACGACACTTGATGTCCTTTAAATGTGCTATATAAGTAAAGATGACTTGACTTTACTTGAAAACAATTCACAGATCACATTAACTTGGTGGGCCGACACACCAAATTCAGCTGGGAGGATATGAGAATAGTGACAGGTTAGCCTTCTAAGACTGTGAGTAATGGAGGACATCTAAAAGCTCATGTGTACCATAAATCTACTGTAAGCGCTGAGTAAATGTTGTTATCCAAGCTCGACATTTGTCAAAACTGGGAAGGCACCTAAAGAAAGCTCCAGGGGAGAAGGACAACTGCTGACTAAAACCTGTAGTGAAAACCTGTAGTGATCCCAAACGTGTCAAGAGTATCAGAACAGTTGACACACATTTTTTTCCAAACAACGGGTCTCTGTGGCTTTTAAACCCCAAATCACGCTACATAAAAAAATTGTCTTCCCCAAGGATCGGGTCCTCTGAACCAAACAGAGTAACGTAGTGTACGTATGCTGTTAAGTGCCAGGATGATTTCCCGGATTTATACATCGGGGAAACCAAACAACCTCTGGCAAAGCAGATGCCACAACACACAAGAGCTACCTCATCAGGCCAGGACTCTGCAGTCTATTTACACCTACAGGCCAGTGGACACTCTTTCAATGATGAGGATGTACACATCCTGGACAGGGAGGAACGCTGGTTTGAGCAGGAAGTCAAGGAGGCCATTTACGTGAAAAGGGAAAGACCATCTCTGAATCGAGGAGGGGGACTAAGGATACATCTTTCCCCATCTTACAATATTGTGATTGTAGCCATCCCCCAACTCTCTGTGAATGATACGCATGGTCATTTATCAGTGGGTTTTTGTCTTGGCAATGTCCTAAATTAATGATCAAGGAATTGACCTCACAGCCTATTGTTCATTCAGTGGGCTAGATTCAGTTATTGTGCAAATGTTCTCTTTATAAGGTTGGGGAAACCTGCAGTCACTTGGTTGAGTGATGAAATGTTTCTCCTACTGAAAAATTTACATCCAGATGAACAGAATCAATCTTTTGGGACCTTACATGCAATGTTTATATTTGCAGTTTATCAGATTCCACTAAGGAGTCATTATCTTTAAATCTAAGCTCTCTTTTTCCTCTCCTTTCTTTCTTATCTTTCTCTATTGCTGAGAGAAGTTAGCTCTTTCTTTTTACTCCCTATGAAATACGGCAGCTGGGCATTTAGCTAGCAACACAATTGTGAGACCAACTGCACACAAACAGTGTTTGCTGATGTTTGTTGAGCTTATAGAAACTTTTCATTTTGAATTACCTGCTACTTAAAATAACCTCACTGCCTTCATGATTCCTTATTTTCTGTAGTGCTAGCAAGATGGTGAACATACAGAAAGTGGTGCACGGTTTCCGGTCCACATTAATCTCACAGTATGAACTATAGACAAAGACAAAGTAACCAGTCTGTCTGAAAATGTAAAGAAGTAGAAGGTACACATATTTGTTAAAAATGTAGTGACTCAAAGTAAAATGTACTCAAAAATTGATTACCTCCTTGTTTTGACAGGTAACATGAAAGTTCAATAACAATAAAAATAGCATCACTCTGAACCAATCACATGGCTGGAATAGAGTTAGAGTCATATCAGGTTGGACTGAAGCTGAGTGTAGGAGGAGCAGCCCACAGCTGCACATGTGCAGATGCTGCTGCAGTCACACACACCAGTGTGACAGGAGTGTGAGAGATATTAAAGAGAAAGAGACAACAGAACATGTTCAATCACTTGAAAACATTTAAATAGCTGCTGGATGTTCAGAGGTTCATTAAATCCAACATGACTAACTACTCAAATGTCAAAGGAAATAAACAAAAATATTTAAAGTCAGTCATTCTGATCATAATTGTACTTTGATCTTTAACCTCTCTGCTCTGTGTTGTTTCTCTTTCAGACAGGAAAATCATCCCAGCTGAGTCTGTACAGAAGAGCGTCACTCTGACATGTCGAGCTCCAAACAAGAACATCACATCTGTACACTGGAGCAGAGCTGACCTGGAAGATAAATATGTGCTTATGTACCATGATGGTCAGTTTGATCCAGAGTACCAGCATCCATCTTTTAAGAACCGGGTGGATCTGCAGGACAGACAGATGAAGGATGGAGACGTGTCTTTGATTCTGAAGGATGTGACGATTAATGACGCTGGAACATACGAGTGTCGTGTCTTAATGGAAGAAACAGACTCGTGGAAGTCCATCAGCATCACCTACCTTCGTGTTGGTACTTCATGTGAGTGAGTAGAGCTGAATGTGTCTGTGATCAGAGGTGAAGCTGCTTCCTGATTGTTGATGTTTGTTTGTTGTATGACCAGTGTTTGGAAGGTTACTTTTAAAATGTATTTTACTACAGATTACAGAATACATGCCCCAAAATGTATTATGTAATGTATTCCGTAACGTTACTCAGAGTAGCGTCTTCTGAATACTTTAGATTACTTAATATATCATTACACTTTTTACAACTACATGAATGTACTATTGCTGTGTGATTTATGACGTTCACTGAAGGTTACTCGCCTTACCAATACCAACTAGATTTAAATCTTAATATAAAATATGTAACTGCTGGAGGGGGAGGGGAGGGGTGAAGCTGGTGGTTGTGAGTCTGTGAAAGTGAATCCTGCCGGTGCCATAGCTGGTGAAAACGTACTGAGTGCAGACACAAAGCGTCCATCAGCTTCAAAGTGTGTCAGAAAAATGTCCACATGAGAGAGAGAGGTCCCATTTTTGTTGTTGAGCACAAATCATTTTTGTAACGTTTTTGATGTTATACGGCGTGAAGGGGTGAGAGTGTGGATCCAAATTCAGACTGTAGAATAATAATAAAATCAAGCTTTTCATTTGGGCTGCACAACAATACAAACAAAGCACCAACATGACATCTGACCCTGAATAACCTCTCACAGGCATGTTAAATTGTATTTTCTAGTTTTATGATTGTTTTTCTATTTTTCGTGGCAGCCATTTTCCAAAACAAGATGTTGGCTGCTATTTTGGTCAGACCACATGTTTCCTGTTCTTGAATGAAAAAGCACACAAAAATCCACCTATATGAACATTTTCTTACTTTATAAATAATAGAACTTATTTTTAATAACCTGATCTATTTAACTAAAAGAGGAAATGGATTCTGTTCTGTTCTTCACTCATCACCTACCTGACAGCTGACACCTGTTTCTCACCTGCAGGTCCATCAGGAGGACATCCTGCCTGGATAGTTCTGTTAGTTGTTTTGGTTATTATTCTTGTGCTTCTTATTGCTTGGTGTATATATATAAAAAACAACTAAAAAACAAAGAATGAGTCATTGTTATCGATAAAGAAGACAGGTGATCAAAGAGAGAAAGAAAGTGATGATGTTGAGCTTCATCTTCAATCTCCACAACTAAACTGTGAGTTAGATGATGTGAGGACATAAATGAACTCTCCTGAAACTCCAGCAGACTGCTATAGAGGTCAAACGTCTCTGAGTATCATCATGTTCACCATTAAAGCTTCTGCTGTGACCGTGTTTAAAATCGTTGTTCTTGTTACTGTGGCCTTTTGGAGTGAGGCCCCCACCTATATTAATGAAGTGCTCCACTCCTGAGTTTGATTTTGTACCAAAGTAAGAGGGTTTGTGCCTTAAAAACCGAACTTTACCTCCAAAATGTTGGAAGACGTTGCTACTCAACTTTTGTGTCTTCACCCTGTCGCTTTCTTTAACCCTTAGATGACCCCACGGGTTGTTTTTCTTCAAAATCTTTAAAATGCGAAGTTGTAATATATTCATATTCCAGGTATTCCTCATAAAATATGTTTGTAACATGAGGCAATTTCTATTTTTATTTATTTTTTCATTAATTTAAAAAAAATACAGGTTTTGTATCACTACCCCACTCTTCCACAAGTGGGGTCAAAAATGACTCCAAGCAGTTCCTGTGGAATCTTCTATGAAACTTTCATTCTTAGCAACTCTGACTGACCCACTTACACTTCTGACGGATCAAGAATACATTTTTACACAGTAACGTACATGATTTATAGTCAGGGCTGCACATAAGTGGACTGCAGGTGCACATTCACTGTCAAAATAAAAGTATTCCCAGAAATTCAGAGAACATGCGCTTCTTTTGCGGTGGAGGAACACCAAAGTAATTGCTTACAGAGCTTGCTTCTTCGACATCTTTAAGAGTTCTGAACAAATGTCTGTCCTCCTCCAGAACGTCTAATGTACGCAAACGAGCGTTCCAACTTCTTATCTGGTACGCGTCTTTTATTTTTATTGTGCACCTGCGGACCATTTATGTGCAGCCCTGTTTATAGTTTTCTGTGCATTTCAAACATTGTCCTTTCTGATATTTATATTTTTTATATCTAAAGTAACATGGCTGCTATGAGGCCAGCTAGGATCCCTGTGGACCTTGCCCTACAAATGATCCAGGACGGATGGGATGACAAGCCCATCCATCCTGGATCATTTGTAGGGCAATACAAATGATAGAATATAATTCTAATAAAACAGAAGAGGTGCTGACATGCACAAACATGGAGGCACAAAGAGTAGCCACAGCCAGGGGAAAAGAGTGGAAAAATATAATCAAACATAAGCTCCTGGCCTTCATTTGATTGACCATTCTTGCAGGAACTGAGAAGAACTGGGATGTACCAGTCGGTGTGTTTTTGGGGAGTCCTCTGCATAACGCATTGTTAAAGGCCACTATGTCAATTCAAAGATTTAAAGATATTGACCGTTTCTTGCACTTTGATGACAAGAGGACCAGAGCCTACCGACTGAAAACAAACCACATGGCAGCTTTCTGCTACATATGGGGCCTGTTCCTGGTCAACTGCAGGCAGAAATTCATCCTCAGTGATTGTGTTACAGTGGATGAACAACTTGTGCCTTTCAGAAGGAAGACCCAGCTTCTGCAGTATATGCAGAGCAAGCATACAAAAGTGATACAAGGATACAAAACTGCAATTTCTTAAAATTAATGAAAAAATAAATAAAAATGAAAGGGCCTCATGTCACAAACATGTTTTATGAGGAATACCTCAAATATGAAAATATTACAACTCTTCGTTTTAAAGATTTTGAAGAATAACAACCGAGTTTATAGCAAAATGCATTGTTTCTATTTGCGGTCATTTTTGACCCCACTCGTGGAAGAGTGTAGGTACTGGTAGGTTGTGCGTCCAAGGGATAAACACTGGGTTTGTTTTGGTTTTTTTTTGCTTGGTTCATGTGTCCACTGTGCCTTTATAAACACTTTAAAAAAGATTTTTTTATATATATAAATATTTTTAATAAAAAAATATATTTTTAAAGACAATTATATTATCATTATGTAAGTGTTAATAAAGAGTTACATATATACCTGTTGAATGCTCTCTTTTACAGACAAAACTGTTTCTGAAATGCCTTTAAGCAACTTAATAGACGTCTTGATTGTTTTGGTTTTCAGCTGAAAGCTGTTTAGGAATCATTTCAGTAAAAATCTATTCTGTCTTTCAAGTTTTGTTATCTTTGACATTTTTTAGAAATGTTTTTTGCTTGAAAGAGTCATTATTAGTCTTACATAAACAAAATAGTCTGTGAGCTACAAAGACTGAAAATGAGTGAAAAAGCAGCCAGTGTCCAAAGAGAAGCTTCAGAAAGCTGCTCCTGTTTCTTAAGATTTCATGTGTGAAAAAAGTCTTTGTTTCCATTCTAAGGAGACAAAGAAGTTAGGGGTGGTTCAAGTCTTTTGCACAGTACTCTGTGGTCAAACTGCAAAACAAAAACTTCCAAATCATCACAGCTGTCTATCAGTCACCACAACAGCTAGAAAAAGAAAATCCCCTAAATTTGCCTAAAGACCTTAATTAAGGTTCCACCCATCCGCAGATAAACATCATATAAATAAAACATTCCAGCAGCATTTCCCTTCCTCAGAACTGATACTTACACTAAGTGTTCCAGGAAACTCCTGCCTTTGTAGATTGGATTATTTTTAGTTTTTTAATTCTTTATTCATATTTTGCTTTCTGTTATTTCTTAGTGTTTATGGGTCTTTATTTTCTTATTCCTGATGCACATTCCTGGTATTTTATGCCTTTAGTTGCTCCTAAGTTCTTTAAGTTTCTATGTGTTTTTGGGGTTCATGACTTAATTTTGATTTTTTTTTTCTCCATCTCCTTTATATCGTGTCAGATAAAGTCTGTCAGCAGGAGTTCAGCACTTTCTCTCTGATTATTAACAGTCAGAACAGGAGGACTGTTTTTGTAAATGTGGCTGAAAGTAGCGAGAAGGAAATTCCAAACCACAAACTCACAGACATTGAGGATTGTTCACACATGGCTCGGAGGTCTGTGTGGAACACATTTTAAGGCTTTTATGAACACACACATGTTTATTCAGTTTTGCTTATTGAAGTTTAGACAATAATGATCACACTGATGATCTGACAGTTTCCTTCTGGTCCCTCCTCTGAGGTCAGAGCCTGAAGATGTTTAAATAAGACACTCTGAAGGTCTTTGAGTGTGGAGAGAGTAAAACATGTGACATCAATGTCTCAAAGTCACAATAATAATAAGAATGTTTCATCTTTATCAAAGTCACATCACATGTTACAAAGTGCTGTCCCACTGCTGTGTGCATCATATGAACATGTGACACCATCTCAGTGTTAAAGTGTTAGAGTGAACTCCTCATCCTCTCCTTCAGTCTGAACCAGGAAGTGATGTCAGCACAGATCAGAGTTTTTCCTCTTTAACTGAATGCTGTAGGTGACACATTTAGAGGACACCAGTCAGCTGCTCTGTGATTCTACAGCCTGTGATTCCAGTTTTTACAGATTCAAGAAGATCTGAGGCCGACTCAGTGATCTGCTGTGAGAACACACTCACATGTGACAGAAACCCTCAGAGACACAAAGTAACATTTTAGTGTTTTGTAATAAAGTAACACACTGACACTGATCACAGCTTCACTTTCTCTGAAAGCAGCTTTGAGCAGCAATCAGCAGGATTCTGGTGAACAGCTGTTCAGGTTTAGGACGGAGCTCAGACTGTCCTGGTCACACTGAGCAGCGACTGTTTGCTCATCTGGACTCTTTGTGTTGTTGTTTGTGTGTTGTTGTTTGATAGCATCACTGTGTTATATATTGTGTACTTTATCTGCTTTATACTTTTCTACATAGATCATAACTAGTTCATGTAGTTGTGCTCTTGCACTGGTTGTTGTGTGTGTGTACTTTTGAAGCAGCACTGGATCAATGCATATAACTGATGTGCACATGTCCAACAGAAGGAGGTCGTCATCGTCTGTCCTGTTCCTTATTCTGTCATTATTGCTCCCAGAAATGTGTTATTATTTCAAACATGTGAAGTTGAACTCTGACACATAACATCAAACAGCTCAGCAACCAGTCACACATTTAACTGTAACGCAGCTCTTTGAGTGTTTGAACCTGCTGTTGTGTTGCTTTTGTGTGCTGGTGTCACAGATGGCGGCTGCTGCCGTGACAACAAACACACAACCACTGTTATGTTGTCTGATTTAAAGGACATGAAGAGAGCGGAACAACACAGTTTATTTTTTCAATACGACGTCACAATGATGCCATAAAGAGTCACAAAATCACACACTGCATGAAAACATCTTAAAATCTGAAGTTTTACAGGTTATAAAAGCCAAAGATTTCCAGTTCTGCTCCAATCATGTGGGTAAAGATAATAAATACAAAGGTCAAAGGTCAGGGTCATGTGAGGACAAAGCTTTAGTTTCCATCTCAAAACATTAAAGTAATATATTAGTCATTGGAGGACATGAACACTCTTTGTTTGAGCTTTTTAAAATATTATTTTTTCAGTGCAACATTATGTGACTTCACACTGACACAAAGATGAATATAGTCAAAGGAGCTTGCAAAGAAAAGCGTCTGGACTTCTTTAAGTTACTTGAAGACGTTTCACCTCTCATCCGAGAAGCTTCTTCAGTTCTAAGGTCAAATGGTGGAGAGTCCCAGATATAAGCCTAGTGGGAGTGACCCCCCACAGAGGGACAAAAGGACCCCCTGATGATCCTCTAATCGCCTGAGCCAAGGTGTGAAACTGGGCGTGGGTCCCAATCAGCCAGAGTTTCGGGTGAGTTCATTGTGAAACCTGGCCCCACCTTATCATGCGAATTCCTGAGGTCAGATGGCCCAGGATGTGAGTGGGCGTTAAGGCGTCTGGGAAGGGATCTCAAAACTGGATTATAGATGGCAGAGAGTTGGTGTCGTAAACCCCCGCCTCTGTTCAAAGATGGTCGCTCACAGTGGACATAGATGGCTTCTTTCACTCCTCTTTCAAACCATCTGTCCTCTCTGTCCAAAATGTGAACATTGGCATCCTCGAAAGAGTGCCTTTATCCTTAAGATGCAGATGGACTGCTGAGTCTTGTCCTGTGGAGGTGGCTCTTCTGTGTTGTGCCATGCGCTTGTGAAGTGGCTGTTTGGTCTCTCCAATGTAGAGGTCTGGGCATTCCTCGCTGCACTGTACAGCATACACCACATTGTTAAGTCTGTGTTTTGGCGTTTTGTCTTTCGGGTGAACCAGTTTTTGTCTGAGCGTGTTGCTGGGTCTGAAATCACCGGGATGTCATGCTTGGAGAAAACTCTCCTGAGTTTTTCTGATACACCGGCTACATAGGGGATGACAATGTTGTTGCGTCTGTCCTTCTTATCCTCCCTCGCTGGTGTCTGGTCTTCTTTTCTGTGCCTCTTTGCTGACTTTAAGAACGCCCATTTAGGATATCTGGGACTCTCCACCATTTGACCTTAGAACTGAAGAAGCTTCTCGGATGAGAGGTGAAACGTCTTCAAGAACTTAAAGAAGTCCAGACGCTTTTCTTTGCAAGCTCCTTTGACACGATGACCTGGATGACTGAGAACCTTCACAGACATAAAGATGAATATACTGCACTAGATTTACATATTAACACTGCTGACATCAGCACGTGATCTATAAAACCTGATGATGTCATGAGGCTGACGTCAGCATGATGCCATAAAGACATCATGAAACATCAGTAGTAGAGCCCTCTTGTTCTCTCCTGTAGTCTGTGTAGCCATTACAACAGTGAGACAGCACTGCCACCATGAGGTCAAACTGGAGCATTGCAGGTAATAATTCTCTGCCTGAACACTGTTGGAACATCAGATTCGGTTTTATCAGAGTTAAAGGCAGTAATTAGGCTCCAACCTTGTGCAGAGGCTACACCTGATGTTAATAAAAGTCTTTCTATGCAGCCTTGAATAAATATCTGTGTAATATCAGCGCTTTATGCTCGAGTAGAAAAGCAATTAAAGCGGTCCATTTACCATATTTAATGATTTGGGGATGAGACAAACTCCAGGCTTCATACCTGAACCAGCTAAATGACACTATTTGACTTTTTTATTATCACAATAGATACCAAACATACGTTTGTACCAAAACTGAATTCAGTTAGCTGTTAGCTTGCTTTTCGTGTAATACCTACTATTGGTCATTTTTACGAGTCCCATGATTTCTAATCAGTCGGGAAAAGGACAAAGATGGCAGTCACTGGACATAGTGGATTAATGAGCTAAAGACACGATTTATAGGTTTCATGGTCTGACTGTGTGGATTCTGAGGGTGTAGCTGTCTGATATTCTGATTTTTCTGATTGTCTGTCACAGTCGACATTTTGTTGGAGATGATGTATTTGAATGTGAAATTACTTTAAATTTTTGACAAATTTGACAAAATATAGTTTAACATGAATTTTTGAATCCATGTTTACAGACTGTGTCTCGTCAGATTACAAATTTAAATTAATAGTTGAGAGCAGTGAGTTCAGTTAAGTCCACGTATAGAGTATTTAAGTCAGATGGAATGAGAAATCTCAGTGTCGACCATGATATTGATTTTTTTTTAACAGAAGCTCTGTAATTATAATCAATGTTTTCTTCTAATCTTTGTGTTTATTTTATTTTGAACATTAGCATGCATTCTACAAATGTATTTCCCAATTGAAATAAAATCAAGTGGATTGGTGTTTATTTTCAGTTTCAGGCCACAAACTGGTTAATAACCAAAGTGAACACAGTGATGTCTTACACTATAAAGTTTGTGAGGTGAACCGCCCTAAAAATCTCAGAGGAGCTTCTGGCTCAGTCTTAAAGCAGTGATTGGTTTATTTGTGGTTTGTCCTGGTCCCTGCTCATGTTCTGCATTAAAGGATCATTTTTCCTTTTTCCTTGTTGTTGGTCTTTGTGTGTCTCATACGTGGTAAATTTGTGTGTGTGTCAGATCTCAGAAATAAAAGAAAAATTTGCAACATGTTTCATTTCATTTTCATTTCTGTGTGCATGTAAGACCAGCCACCAGTGATTCTACAGTGTTTATGGTTTTACTATTAGACAAACTAAACAATTGGAGAGTTACACACGGACTGTTTATCTCCTCAAAATAAACCGTGTTAGATGGGGAGGATGTGGGTTGCATGAAGTTTGAAGGGCAGGCAAGAAGATGACTGAACTAGAGTAACTATAAAAGTATTGAGAGTGACAGCGTGGGAAAGTGGTAGTGATGTAAAGAACAGAAAGAAACCAAACACCTGTGAAAAGAGGCAGATGACTTACTACAGATCTGCCTTCTTGAACTTTGGACTAAATGAGAAAAAAAATAACTCACCTTTAGCTGCTTCAAGTAAAGAGTGGAAGGGAGTGTTGTCCTTGTAGATGCAGTGCCTGGTATATTCAAATAGAAAAGTTTTAAGCCTAATCTTGAAAGTAGAGATAGTGTCTGTGTCCTGAATCCAAACTGGAAGCTGGTTCCACAGAAGAGGGACGATCTCCCACGATATATGTAGTTTTTCTTATTCACTCGCTCTGTGTTTGTACACCTTTACCATTTAATTTTTGTACCATTTAATCATTAGTTAGTATGTATCTCTTGCTCTCTTCCACAGTGTGTGTTGTCCTGCCTCCTTCCCATCAACCTCAACCAGTCACAGTAGATGGCTGTCCCTCCCTGAGCCTGGTTCTGCCGGAGGTTTCTACCTTTCCAAATGGAGTTTTTGCTTCTGACTTTGACTAAATGCTTCCTCATATGGGGTCATTAATAAATTGTTGGGTTTCTTTGCATTATTGTTGGATTTTTACCCAACAACATAAAGTGTCTTGAGGCGACTGCTTTTGTGATTTAGTGCTAGACACATAAAATTTAATTGCTAACACCAGAATGAATTAAACTGTATAAATTCAAATGATATATTCATTCTGATATACTGCTTTTGTGTTTCTTTGGCACCTCGTGAACTACTCTGTAACATTTCAAGGTGTCCTAGCGTTCACCCCCACATCCACACCACCTACATCCTGGGAGCCTGGGAAGAGGTCGTACCTTGTTTTATTGTTTTACGGTAGGATTAACGTAGCTATGTCAGTTTTAGTCTAAGTGCTTTTTTACATATAGATGAACTGTTGGATTTTCCAGACCAGCAGGTTAAGGAAAGTCGTTTATGGGGCCACACTCTGACCCCACACACACACACACACACACACACACACACACACACACACACACACACACGCACACACACACACACGCACACACACACACCTCCACATTCCAATGCAAGGAACAAACGTTCACTGAAGCATATAAATAAAGACCGGGGCAGTTTTTCAGGCGCGAGTCTCTCAGTCCGGAGACTTCCCTTGCTAGCAAGAAGTTCTGTGTGTTTCTCTTCTCTGAGTCTTTACTGAAGAAGTGTTTTAGAGTATATTTCTTAACACTAAGTAATCAAGATCACCATAGATATTTGCAGATTAGGGATTTTTTCAATAAAGAAATAAAACATAGTGTAAATCTAAACAAAAATTCAATAATTAAAACCATAACTGAAACCTACAACACAAAAAATTCAGATAATTCAAATAATCGCTACAATTTATAGGCATATAATGAAGGTAAGAGGGATTACAACAGCGTATGTAAAACTGAAGTGGCAGTCAGAGAGAGTTAGGAGTGAATTTATCTGATGAGGAACGGTCACAAATCTGGAAAACACATCAGTCAACGACGTCATCATGTGGCTGGAGACTACATTGTTGGAAAAATGTAATTAGACTTTTTTAACACCCAAAATTAGGAACAAACACACTTCATTAACACAGCCATGTTGGAGAAGCTGTGGAGATGTAAATGTGAATCATTCACATATGTTCTGGTTCTGTCCTAAGACTGCAAAATTTTGGGAAGATGTTCACTTAGTTATAGGTAAAATTCTGTGTTATGTATCCAAGTCTTGTACACTATTATATCTTGGTATCATTATGTGAAACGTGTTGAAAGAAGATAAATACATATTGAAAATTATGCTAGCAGACTGTAAAAAAGCAAATACAAGAAAATGGTACAAATAGACCCACCATCACACTACGAATGGATGAAAATTATAGAAAATTATAGACAAAACACAAATGGGCCAGGGGCGGGAGCGGCAGGTGAGAGAGAGAGAGGCGAGAGCAAAAAACAACAAAACACATGTTGTCTAATACAGGATCAGCTGGTGAGGCACAGGGACCATGACAGTATTAAAATGTATAAATAGTGATAAAGGGTGCTTTATCTGAGTTCTTTGTTGAGTTTTATGCTTAATAGAACTGTTTTACTGTACAAAGTAAAATAAAACACAATGTGGTTTCAATGACAAACAATAAAATTGTTATTCATTTTGTTCTGCCTTTTAGAAGTTAAACTGGTTATTATGCTTGTAAACTGCCCTAGAGCTCCCTCTAGTGGCTGCTTTGTGATATGGGTTTGATTACAATAAATAACAGACAATAAAATTGTTATTCATTTGTTTATATTACAGTTATGACCATAACATAAAACGTTTTTTCTTATTTTTCAGTGTTAAATACATTTTTAAACTATGATGCACTTAAATTTAAACATCCAATTTAAACCCTTTTCACGGGCTTTGTTTGACACACAATTGCTTCTTTAATGGGTACAGCAGTTGTACGTAAAATACAAAATAGTGATATCATCTATAAACATACTGTATGTATGAGGTTTTAAACCTCTTGGCTACCATTCCTTTCTTTTTGCTGTTCTCCACCTGATCATGAAGGACCTTCTTCTTCTTCATTGTTTTACACTTACATCGTCTACTTCCACCGAATCACAGTCAGCAGCATGGAGCACGTGTTGGGTGGATGAACCTCCACCCTGTCTGATCACAGTTTGTACACACACTGCCTCCTGTGGACTCTTTATCTTTCTTTAACCTTTAAAGTCTGACAGTTTCTAAAAGAGAGTAAATCTGCTGCTTCAGTTTAAACACTTCACTCATATATTAGCAGCAGGAAGATTAATCATCTAAAGTTCAGTGTGTGACGATTTTGTCTTCTTCTGTTTTATAAACACTACACACGACCGTTAAATGTGCTGATTTCTAACAAAATGTGTTTTTAAATTTTTGAATGTAAATCTTATCCTGATTTCCTGCATTTAGCTCTTTGTTCTCTGTGACCATCAGAGTGAAGTCAAAATCAGCCTCAGACCGTCTCCTGGTTTATAACTAAAACTGAAGTGAAGCCTAAGAGACACCATCAGTTTATTTACAACATTTATTTAAACAGGAAGAGATCTGTCAGCGTGACGAGATTAGGCTTAAAACTTTCCTTTTTGCTAAAGCATACAGTTAGGGCTGGACCAGGTGACCCTGAATCCTCCCTTAGGCTACGTTCACACTGCAGGTCTTAATGCTCAATTCCAATTTTTTGATCAAATCCGATTTTCTGGTCTGCTTGTTCACACTATAAATAAAATGTGACAGCAAACGCGCTCTAGTTTGAATGCTCAAAGCGGCCCCGCATGCGCAAAAGAAGACGTAACACACAACGCGCTCTGTTTAGACCCAGAGCAAACAGTATTGTTTGACTGATGGCCCTTAATATAAAGACTTCGGACTTCACGTTTCCCAATTTTTGCTTTAAGTTATTCTGTTATTTACATAATAATGTAAATAACCTAATAATGATCCTTATTGCTGTTTAAGAGGAGCGGTGCTTCAAAGGATAGTTGCAAATTTCTGTCAGAATCTGCAGATTATACAGTACAAATAAAATGTTAATGTTTCTCCAATGTTGTCTTCCCAACAGTTTCACTGGATGGCCAGGAAGCGTTCGCAATGTCTTCTCCGGCGCTGATAATTGGCGTCTGTTTTGTGTCAGTGACGTAAAAGACTGATTTAATGCGACATGACCGTTCAAACAGCAGTCGCTTTCT
Organism: Haplochromis burtoni; assembly: GCF_018398535.1. Classification (NCBI taxonomy): domain Eukaryota; kingdom Metazoa; phylum Chordata; class Actinopteri; order Cichliformes; family Cichlidae; genus Haplochromis; species Haplochromis burtoni. The sequence goes on from NW_024583562.1 coordinate 62,472, forward strand.
AAAACATCAGATATGTATCGGATTCAGTACCACATACGAAAGTGACCCAGATCAGATTTGAAAATATCGGATTTGTGCCGTTCACACTGTCATACCATGATCGGATATGGGTCGCATAGGGTCAAAACAATCGGATTTGATGCGCTTTCGCCTGCAGTGTGAACATAGCCATAGTTATGCTTCAATTCATTCATTCATTCAATGGGGGTGACAGTGGCTCAGGTTGGGAAGCGCATCTGTAACCGGAAGGTCGCCAGTTCGATCCCCAGGCTCTTTGTCCTGGTCGTTGTGTCATTGGGCAAGACACTTTACCCTACCGCCTACTGGTTCTGGCCAGAGGGGCCGATGGCACAATATGGCAGCCTCACTTCTGTCAGTCTGCCCCTGGGCAGCTGTGGCTACAACTGTAGCTTGCCTCCACCAGTGTGTGAATGTGAATGAATAGTGGCATTGTAAAGCGCTTTGGGTGCCTTATAGCGCTATATAAATCCAATCCATTATTAATAGACGTAGGCTGCCGGGGATTCCCATGATGCATTGAGTTTTTCCTTTCCAGTCACCTTTCTCACTCACTATGTGTTAATAGACCTCTCTGCACTGAATCATATCTGTTATTAATCTTTGTCTCTCTTCCACAGCATGTCTTTATCCTCTTTTCCTTCTCTCATTCCAACCAGTCGCAGCAGATGGCCGCCCCTCCCTGAGCTGAGGTTTCTTCCTGTTAAAAGGGAGTTTTTCCTTCCCACTGTCGCCAAAGTGCTTGCTCACAGGGGGTCATTAGATTGTTGGGTTTTTCTCTGTATCTATGAAGCGCCTTGAGGCGACTTGTTGTGATTTGGCGCTATGTAAACAAAATTGAATTGAAATGAATTGAGGGAGCAGGAACACAAGGAGGAACAGGAGGTTGTTCAGAAAAGAGTCATGATGTGGTTTCTTTCTTTCTTTCTTTGTGGTTTCTTTTGCATAGCTTAGCATGATGGCTGTAATCAGGGTGAGCAGCTAGCTTGTCTCTGTCCACAGTCAAAGAGAAAGAGCAGCTGCATTATGATGGTTGTTTGTCCATAACTGACGTCTTCAGTTCTCACTGCTGAGACCATCCAACTCAAATTCTTAAGAGAAGACTTTTTCCTCATATCTCTTAGTGTCTTAATTTAACAGTCTAAATCCAAAACTATTCTAGAAATGATTTCTAACAGTTGAACAGTTTCTGAAAGTTATAATAATGTAAAGAAAAGAAAGCAACCAAACTCCTGGGAAAGCAGCAGATGAGCGATTACAGATCTTCCTTGTTGTACTTTAGACTAAATAAAAATAGCTTACGTTTGCTGCTTTAGGTAATGAGTGGAAGGGAGTCCAGTCCTATACCAGTCCTGTGCCTGGTATATTCAATTAGGAAAAAAAGATCAGACGCAAACATGTTTATAATTGTCCACTGACAATGAAGATGTTTCATCGCATGCATTTTCCACATATTTCTACTAATATTGTAGTTTGATTCCAAAAATGAAAGAAAAGGCTGTAAAAGTTTTTTTTAATTGTTCACATTAATATATATTTTCTAAAATGCATTCATATACATTTTCATATGAAGGATATATTTGTGGGTCACATTTGGAGGACCCTTTGTTTCCTTGCGATGATAAAATTGGTCTCCAAATAAAATGCTTTTCAGTTTAATTAATATTGGGCCAAATGACAACAACATATTGTCTCAAAGCACTTTCTTATTGTAAGGTAAATACTCTACAATAACAAAAAGAAAACAAAGAAAACTCATCAATCATATGACTCCCTATGACCCTGTGGGGACTTTGGAGACAGTTGCGACGGAGAAACTCCATTTCAACAGGAAGAAAACTCCAACAGAACATGCTCAGGATGACTGAATAGAGAGAGGACAGTATTAGCTGGAACTCTCTCACACATGAGCACCTCCAAAGACCTAATCCAGGGCAGGTATGGAGTTATTGGAGAGACAAAGTGGCTGATGTAATCTGCAAAAGCCAGATCTGTTGCATTGGAGAGACCCTGGAGGGAGTCCTTTTCATGTAAATGGCCTCCTTGACTCCGCGCTCAAACCAGCGTTCGTCCCTGTCCAGGATGTGTACATCCTCATCATTGAGTGTCCACTGGCCTGTAGGTGTAAATAGACTGCAGAGTCCTGGCCTGACGAGGTAGCTCTTCTGTGTTGTGCCATCCGCTTGCAAAAATCCTGGCAATCCTCCTGGCACTTAACAGCGTACACTATGTTACTCTGTTTGTGTCGGGGGACCCAATCCTT
>NW_024583563.1:0-21889 GCF_018398535.1 Haplochromis burtoni
AAAAAAGAGAGATCTTGTAGAAACTCTTCAAATATTCTGTATCCACAATGGAGGATCCAGCTACCTACAAAATACTAAATAGTAATCTTCCACCAGGAGTTGAAGTATATTTATTTGGCACATTTGTTTGATTGAGCAAGCCTTGGCTACATCCCTGCTGAGCGATTTGAGCTCTGTGAGCTTTAAATTGCTGACAGAACCAAACGTTTGTCATTTTCCAATTCTTCAAAAGCAAAACAATTTTATTTTAGCGCAGAAAAAAAAACACATTACAGTTTTGTAGTTTTATGAAAAGATTTTAATGATTTCAAGATTCTTAGTGAAAACACTCAGCTGTATGAACAATGATGAATAGACTGAGAGTTCCACACTTGCCCTCATCTAGACCTAATTATAACCTAAACCCCAAACTTCAAAGTGCTCCTCAGAGTAAGGGCAGAGATGTGAGAACCAGATAAAAATGCCTTAAATGCCCACAACTTTGTGTCTATTCTATTCTATAACCAGCCACAGTTTTTCTGCCACTGGATTCAGGGTGTTACATTGATTTGCATTCCTTTTAAAGTAACTTTACTTCACACAACCTCAAACTTTAAACCTTAGTCTCCATATTAACACTGAAAACACTTTTTCCTTCATCTGGGTTCTTCTGGCCCCCAAAGGTAAGTGGCTCCCCTATGACACTGTAAAGAGGTTGATGTCCCCATGACAATAACAGAAGTACATATGAACAAAAAATTACACACACACACACACACACACACACACAAAAACACACACACACACACACACACACACACACACACACACACACATACACACACACACGACCCCTCGCCGACGCCGCCCGCCGAGCCCGCGCCCCGGCCAGGCCGCGCGCCACCCGGAGTCCCGGATCCGAGGCCCTCGCCGCATGGTGCGAGACAGGAGAGACGAACGCGCGCATACCACACACACACACAGCACACACACACACACACCCAACACTCCTCATAACTCTCTTACTAGATTCTCTTCACCTTAGTTCTAACCATCAAGCACTATCTGCTGGCTCAGCCACTTTGTAATTTTTTACACATGCGAGTGCAGATGGCTCTCTATAGATGTGATTGGACTTTATTACTTTTAATGCTTCTTGCCTCTGATTACTAGTGTCCCACGTTCTGGTTTCTTGGGGCCGCCTTGTTATGTTGTGGTCGATCGAGGTGGGTTCTTCCCTCAGCACTCGAGGTGGAGGCGATCACACTACAGCATGGGCTGGCTGTTCACTGCCGTTCTCTAGTCTGTTTCGTCCCTCCAGTGCTCTTTGGACCATAAGACACAAGTTCCGGACAACTTCCAACGATTCTTAGGTCTCCAAATTCAGAATGCAGCATTGTTGTTGATGTTCAGCGCAGAGGTGGCATTGTGAGTATTCTATCTTATTGTGAGTAGGTGCAAAGCAGCGCTACTGTCGTTGTTACCATGTTTCCAGGGCTCCATTGCTCGGTGAGCTATTTACTGACGGCCTTCAGTGGTTAGCTTACATGGGTGTATGTGGTACAGCTTCATAACGTGAGGTTGGAGGGTTAATCGTTAAGGGCTGCTCCTCTTCCTAGCTCGAACATTTCGTGGGTACCCCGGGGGGTCACGTGTCCACCGCGTGAGCGGGCGGGCAACCGTTTTTTTTACATTAATGTTAGCGGGGTTGTGGTTGAGTGCGAGGTCCTTTGCTCGTCTTATGATGTTATTTTTTCCCACGTGTCAAGGGAGGTGCGTGAGGGGAAGTGGGAGGATTGGGAGTGAAGTATTATGGCGATTAGTGCGCGTGTAGGGTTCACCCTCCGGTTGCAACAACTTGTCTGCTACAGGGTGCCGCTGCGCTCTGGTTTATTGGTTTATATGGATGCCAGCTGTGATAGGTTGTATCCCTCGAGCGTGTTGAGTGTCCAGTGTGAGTAGTGGCGCGCAGTGAGTTTGTTAATCTGATGAATACTTGGCGCGTGCTCCGAGTTCAATTCTTGTTGTTCTTCCTGGCTGGCAGCTCATTTTATTCTAGATATACATTATCTGGAACGTGTGATATTCTCAGAGCTGTACCTTTGAGGACGGCGAGGGAGGTCTCACTATGTAAGCGTCAGGTGTTGTATTGTTGCAGTGTTGTTTTTCGTTATTTGCGTTGGTTGGGCCGGGTCGGTGCCAATGGGTATGATGAGCACGTGGTTGGAAGGTAAGTTGGAAGAAATCTAGCATTAGTGTTTGTGGTGTGGTCTGGTCTCGATCTCTAGCGATAAAGGGCGTCATGGTTGTTGGTTGAGTTTAGTTCGATGTGCGAGTCAGGAGCGAAACGAGTTAACTGTGGCTGGTAATGGGTAAGTTGATAACTAGGTAGGGGAAGTATGGAGTCTAGGGTCCCATCCGACCTTTTTAGGTGTAAAAGTTGTTAAAAGATAAAGAGAGGAGATGAGGTGAGAGGAGGGAAATATAAAAGTCTGATATTTAGCATTTAGTATAACTGTATTTTATGTCATTTTATATTTTTTTATTTACAAATTTCAACTATTCAGTACAACGTCTATACTCTAAAAAAGTAAGAGTATCACAGAATAAAATGTAACACTGCATATAAGCTGCATTCAGTCACACAATGTTCCTATGGATTGTTATAAGGGAAGCATGAAGGAGGCAGAACTACCCACTTAAAATACAAGTATATTAATACTTGAATACAGTCTTGTAATACACATATTTATTTCCTTTTTTACCCTTTCCAACTGCTACAAAGACATTATATTATAACAACAATGTTTATTTGTAGCAATTAATGATTGTTCTCTATCAAATTATGTTATCTGTTAAAAAAAATGTTTCCAAGCAACATTTTTTAACAAAAACAAGCACATTTTAAAAACAATGTTTAAATCCGGACCTTTTTAAAAAGATGTTTTGGTGTCCGTTGTGTAGAAGAACTAGAAGAGTTACACATGAGGAAACTGTCCATCCTTCACCCTGAGGGGGGACAGAGGAAGGAATGTTTTCCCCTCATACAAAACCTTTGATCTCACACCCCCCTAATCACTTCCTGAAGATTATACAGTACGTGCACCTCTGCACTGCCCACACTGTGCTTGTGTGCGCAGCGTGTGTTAATGCCTGAAGGCAACCAGGGCAGATGTAGTCTTCTAGCCTGATGACAGACAGAGATAGGGAAGAAACAGAGACAGAAGAATGATGTCATCGTTCATCAAAGAATGAAAACCAGGAAGAGTTTTAAACACATTTAGCAGCCGCGCTGAAGTGCATAAAATGTGTAAACTAAAACTAAGAAGAGTCAGCACATTTTTAAGCCACAAACACTTGGAAAAGAGTTGGAAGTGCTGGCAAAGTCATTTATCCCAGTCGTCAGTATGACTTTGGCAGGTCTTTGTACTATTATGGTTTGTGGGGGCAGTGAAGGCATCTCAGGAATAGCAGAGTCAGAACTGAGGATGCAAAAGTTAGTAGGACCTTTGCAAACTCCTACTGTGGCTATTATCTGTATTTAATTTAATTTAATTTTAATTACTGTACAGTACTCTGTTTTTGGTAACTATCGTCCATGATGTAAATAGATAAACATTTGTTTCTGTTTCTGTTCTGTGTCCTGTGTACAGTTTTTTTTATATGTGTTTTTCTTGCTGTTGTTACAACCAAATTTCACTTTATGGGAAAATTAAAGGACTATTCTATTCTATTCTATATTCTATTCTATTCTAATCTTTTAAAGCCAACAAAGGTCTATTAAGAGACACAAAACACAAACAGAAGTACTTTACAGTTTTTTACAGTCGCTAACAAGCGTTTGTCCAAACAGTTGTCACATTTGCAAAACTCTAAACACAATTAGCACAGGATCGGTCTGTTGTGGCCATACCATTCACACATTTCATGTCGTGTTCACCCAATATGCAGTCAGTGAACACATTTCCACAATGCTTACATTTTCTTAACAGACAAGTTATACCTCCCAACAAAACTATGGACTGTTCTTGTAGTATCTACGAATGTTAACACACAACATCCCACAATAGCAAAAACAATATTCCAAACCGTAGATACAGTATAAAAACCTCTGCCCCTGCAATGATATCAGTACAAAAACAATATCAATATCAAAAATATATCTCAGCTGTAAACAAACAAACAATTGAATAATTGACACACAGCTGATTTATGTTGGGTAAATTGGGCCAACCACACCTTCTTCCATTCTGGCTTAGACTCAGTGGGGTTCATAAGGCAAGACCTTGAGGAGTGATGTTTTTGGAAACAAAAAAAAGACAAACACTGTAATGTCTGGTCGAGGAGGAGTAAGAGCAAGGGGCCCAGAGAGAAGAGCAGGCCCAAGGAGAGGGCAAGGTATAGGTGTAAGAATGCGTGGTGGTGGCATTCCAAGGGCTGCAAGAACAGTAGTCAGTGATGAAATCCGTGCCACTATCATTGACCATGTAATCAACCATGGTCTTTCACTAAGAGAGGCTGGTGAAAGAGTGCAGCCCAATTTGAGGCGGTCAACGGTTGCCTCCATTATACGCACCTTTCAACAAACCAACAGGTAAGTATTGCATTTTACATGGATTGTTCCTATTCTCACTTGACATGTCAATATGGTCATACAGTAATGCATATGTTGAATTGTCTGTCTTTCTAAAGAATGCAACGTCTTCCACCCTCTGGGGGAAGAGGAAAGCTCCTCAGTAATGATCAGGAGCTTGCCATTGTGGAAATGGTTACTGCAAATAATGCAATAAAACTGCGTGAAATACAAACCAGAATTGTGGCGGACCATGAGATATTCGACAATATCGATAGAATCAGCCTCACAACCATTTCGCGGACATTGTCCAAACATAGAGTGCGGATGAAGCAGCTCTACACTGTTCCCTTTGAGAGGAACAGTGAGAGGGTCAAGGAGCTACGACGACAATATGTCCAGGTACAGTGTATATTCAATCCAATGTCCAGTTCTATAAGCTTTGCACTTTGCAAGTAGGTAACCTACACAATACTAGGTTACAGTACAGTATGGTATACAGTACTAACATGACTTACATAAACTTTGTTTCAGAGAGTTATGGAATTGGAGGCCAACCAGGCCCCTCATGAATTCATATACATCGATGAGGCAGGATTCAATCTGGCCAAAAGGCGTCGACGTGGACGGAATGTGATTGGTAAAAGGGCCACAGTTGATGTGCCAGGACAGAGAGGGGCAAACATTACCATGTGTGCAGCAATTGCAAATGCAGGATTACTCCTTCACAAATGTCAGGTTGGACCCTATAATACAGAGCGCTTGCTTGCCTTTCTCAATGATCTCCACCAGCGCCTGGTTCCAGAGCAGGGTCAGGAGGGTGAAAACATGAGGACCTTTGTAATTACCTGGGACAATGTGGCTTTCCATCACTCGCAAGCAATAACAACATGGTTTGAAGTCCACCCAAGACTGGTGAGTCTCTTCCTTCCACCCTATTCACCTTTCCTCAACCCCATAGAGGAGTTCTTTTCTGCATGGCGGTGGAAGGTTTATGACCATCAGCCACATGACCAGATGTCCCTCCTTGAAGCCATGGATGCTGGCTCCAGGGACATCACAGTTGACGATTGCCAAGGGTGGATCCGACATACCAGGCGGTTTTATCCCAGGTGCATCGACTTGGCTGACATCAGATGTGATGTTGATGAAAACATGTGGCCTAACCCTGAAGATCGCAGAGATTAGATGCAACTTTTTTGCCTTTTTTTAGCCCCCCTCCCCCCCTTTTTATCTTGGCTTTTTGCTGTTGTTTTTTTGTTCAGAATGCTCTTGTGTGTTCCATGGATATTTTGTTCACTGTAAGCAATACTGTGACACTTTCTCTGTCCTATCATACCGTGTTTCTACTGTACCTCCTGTAGTAAACAGTAAAGACACAGAAACTTGTTTGCTTTTTACTGGAATGCTTTTGAATGTGAACATTACTGTACATGTGGACATGCAGTTACCAACCAAGACATTTCTGGTGTCAAAATGGTGGATTGCATGTTTCGCATGCACATACCTGTAAAACTGAAACATAAAAGTCTATGCAGTTTTTGTAATGTCAATAATAGCCAGTATTTTGACACCTGGTGTACTTTGATTGACTGCATGTACCTTGTGAAGTGAAGACAAGTGTTATTCTTTGACAGACTAATTTCATTTTGAGTCAGATTTATAGTGTTTTTGTACAGTTAGTGTGTGCAGAGAAAGATGTGTTCTAATTTTGAAATGAGGAGTTAGTATATATTTAACAGAGTGTATTTTTGGGAAGGATATTATCCATTTGGCCAATTGTGTTTTGTAGGTGTGGGTCTGTGTTAAGAGTTTAGAAAAAGTATCTGAAGTATGGGTAGGCGCTTGTTAGCGACTGTAAAAAACTGTAAATGATATCAAAGCAAAGCAACCACAAATATGAGCTGTGTTCAAAAACTAGTAAAATAATAATAAAAAAATTATATATGATATAAATTTGATTGCTATCCTCTTTTCTATCCTCTGTGCAGTGGTCCTTCCGGGGTTTCTGTGCCAGAAACTAACCAGCAAGTGAAAGTAAAAGCTAAAACTGAGTGACAATGATCGTAGACCCATGTTTTTACACAGCAAGTGTAAAAACACAGGTCCAAACCACGCAGAGACTTGACATGCCAGGCAAAATTTGAATATTTTCATAAAAATATCTAGAGTAGACAAACAGTATTTGAAAGTTATTTCCTTAAGAAAAACATATCAAGCAAAACCCTAACACAGGACCTTTCAGTTTATCCATGAACTGTTCAACCTCTCCGAAATGTTTGCGATGGTAGGGTGAACTCATTCTTAAGGAAAGGAAACGGAGCGAAAAGGCAGCGGTAAGACAAATTACACATGAACTGAAAATCAGTGACAAGTTTCATGTTGTGAGTAATTCATGTTAGAAGTTTTCAGTTTAAATTGTCACCAGTATGACCAGAAAACAATGCTGCCCCTGCGACCTGGATAAACTGGAGAAAATGAAACCTGAACAGAAACCCAAACTTAAAAATATAACTGTGAATGCAAAACTTTCATACCAGACCCAACAACCATGGCAGATGTGAGCTGCCTTAATAGGAAATGGCTACAGGTCGCTTGAAATTGTCATACTTTATAAGCTTCCTCTGCTGTGCTTGCAGAGAAGAACATCTGGAAGCAGCCCTGACTGAGTTTGTCGTTCAGAATAAAGTGACACAGGGGCAGGTCTTAATAGATGCCTATAAAACTTCTGTAGCAAGCAATGAAACTATAGATAGGCACATGTAACTCTTTTTCTTGTAGTCAGGGCCACAAAAAAGTGACTGCTTCTTTTTATACAGCCTCATATGGAGTTTACTTGCAGGCATTATGGTTGCTTTGTAGCCTTTCTAGATAGGTTGTGGCTGTTTAGGACATCACATACCACATCATTTGAGCACAAGAACTAAACTGGATACTGGTGGATGCTGTAGCTCCTGCTCATAGTACTCAAAGACATCAACCACACTGTTGCTAAAGAGTTGGGTTACAAAACACTACTGCGTATGTATCTCTCCTCAGAGATTACTTTCTTTGGTCTTCGTCATCTTCATCCTCCCCATCCTCATCCTCTTACTCTCACTCCTCTGGCTCTGCCTCTTTTTCCAACATTGCCATCCATTGCTCCAAAACAGAAGAACTCACCTGTTGCCCTTTTGTAAAGCTCTGATTTCTTAATTGCAATTATGTGTGAAAGGTGTTTAGCAATGTGATGAGTTAGCATGCAAAATAGGGCAACTGACTTTACAACTTTGAATGAGAGTGTTTCTTGCGAAAACAAGAGGTTTTCTTCATGAAAATCCTGCCAATTGCAGAGGCTTGTGTGTAGTGTTTTGACAAAAGCGCGTTTTAAAACTGCAATTTGGGTGTACAGCAGGAATTGCCCTTGTGGTTTAGCAGAATTGGTTCAGGGGGTGGTGCATCAGTTACATGTTGCAGTCATTGTGTCTGAAGTACAAGTAACTGTGTAAATAATTGGGAAAAAAATCTTTATTTTTATATTTGTCCACTAGGTGGCGCTACTTTCTACCATTCAAAGCATGCAGCAAAATTTCAAACTTTTTTCTGTTTTTTGCAAGGGTGCTACTGAAATAAAATGGCAAGTGTGTGCTGCCATTAGGTACTTCCCCCCCGTCCCCTTCTGGCTGCCTCTGCCTCAATTTTATCCCACAACTTAGACATTCACATTACTCACACTCTCATTACACATACATATAGGATCTTGGGGGTGGGCACGATACACGGAACCCAAAGTACCATCAGGGTGTACACCCCACCCTGGCGTCGTTGCCCACCTCTCAATGTTAAATACACGTAGACATTGAGGGCCAACAGGAGGGACCATGCGCTTACCTGCTGCTCTCTGGCAGGTAGCTCCATGCCCTCCTGGGTTTTAAATGCACCTTAGAACACACATGCATCAACACTACAATGAGCGGGTGGAGGGAGGTTTGGAGTCTTCTCTCACCCCCGTTCTCTGCGACCTGCTGGAGCGGGGGGGCTAGGAGGAGGAGTTGGCCGTCCGACTGCGGTCTGGAGTGTGGGGCCTCCCTGCTGCTGCGGAGTCGGGGCGGTCTGCCTCCCCCCACCGCAGGGAAAAGGGTAACACCACCTGGGTCTGGGTGCAGTTCCCCCCTCCAGGGGCAAGGGTACCTAGACCCGGTTTGTAGAGTACGCTTGGGGAGTGTGATCGTGTGTACAGCGTCTCTTTATGTCTGTCTCCACGTTGGTTGAGTGTGGAGTAAGTGCATATGAGAGCATGAGGGTGGGAATGGATGTTTGTATCTGTGTGTGCCTGTATGTCTGTGTCTATATGTCAGGTTGGGTATCAGACGCCACCTCTCTGGGGACATCTCAGGCCCTCCAAGGTTTGGAGGCCTATCTCCCCCTACCACCACTTCCCTGCCGTTGGTGGTTCTTTGTGTCCGGGGGTGGGCGTCCAGGTACACACCGGCTCACTCCTTGGCGGCCGCTTATCGGGGCCTGGAGCCTGGGGCTTGCTCGGGCCACTTCGGAGGTGGGGTGCCCCCGGCCTCTCGGCCTGGGGCTCGGTCACTCAGGCGCAGCTGGCTGCCGGCGGAGCTCACGGGCGCGTCACTGCAACTCCCCCTGGCTTCTGCTCCGCGGCTGCTGAGTGAGCCCTCATCTGGGACTCTCCTCAGCTCTTTCTGGGACAGTGGCGCGGCTGCCCCTCTGTTGGTCTTCCTTGGTCTCTTGTGTTCTGGGGGCCTCTGGATGTCTGGAGTTTTGATCTCCTCCATACCTGCTTCATGCCCTGGAGGACGGGGCTGTGGCCCCCCCACACCCTCTAGCAGATCATTACATGAAGGAACCTTTTAAAAAAACAAGCGCGTCCATGCTCACAGGTGTACACACGGGTGATCACACCCACAAACTACACCCTTTTTGGCTCCTACCTCAAAGCACACTGTGTTGTGTTGATCTTATGTGCTGCACAATAATGTGTAATATTTAGTATTTACTGTCATATTCCCATATATCATTGTGATGTTGTTTATTCTATTACTCTTGTTCTCTTCTGCTTGTTTTCTTTTTTCTTTCTCAGCAGGTGACCCAGGTGACTGATATATGCATTTTTTCTTTTCTTTTTCTGCTCACTCTGTTGGTTTTTGGTTTTTGCCCTTCTCCCCCGTCCCTCTTCTCAGCTGTTTCTCTTTCCCTCTTTCTTTCTCCCCTTCTTTCCCCCAGTAAAGTCTGTCCCATATTCAGTAAGTGAAAATAAAATAAACAATAAAAGGTGAATCAAATGGACCATTATGGCAAGGCTGGGATGGTCAATTTGGTAAAGTAAATCCGTTGGGCATCTTTCTTTGCCTTTAGACAACAATTCTGATGGCAAAAGAGCCAAACGGGACAGGCAGAAAAAAAAAAAAAAAAGCATGTGAGCACCCGTGTGTTAAAAAAAAAAAAGTAGTAGTCAACTCATACTTCCGGTTGCGCCGTAAGATGGCTGCACCGACGAGAGCTCCCAGTCATCTCAGCAAAAATGTTATTATTTATTTTGTACTGCTTTCAATTTCTGTGCGCACAGCGCGATCATACACTCGGTATGACAGACAAACGCTTCTGGAGCTACGTTCGTCAGCCAGTTCGGACTTTACAGCGGGTTTCGACTCCGTGGACGCTCTGCTGCCTGGGATCCTTTGTTTACTCGCGCGACGTCGAGGGAAAACAAAGAGGGGGAAACGCGCCGGAGTTTTGTGCCGAACGCGACAGAGAAACAGCAAGCCACCTCTGCCCAGCATCCTGCTCGCGAATCTCCAGTCTCTGGACAACAAACTTGACGAGCTGCGTGCACGGATTAAACACCAACAAGACATCAAGAACTGCTGCGTTCTGGCCTTCACAGAGACATGGCTGGAGCCCAGCGTCCCCGACTGCGCCATCACGCCGGATGGATTCACTGTTTACCGGGGAGACCGAACGAAGGACTCAGGCAAGAAAAGGGGAGGAGGGGTGTGCTTTATGGTTAACTCCTTGTGGGCTAGAGATGTGTGTATCTTAAAAACTTACTGCTCTCAGAGCCTCGAGCTGCTGACCATTAAAGTCAGGCCTTTTTACCTCCCGAGGGAGTTCAGCTCAGTTCTCCTCTCAGCTGTTTACATTCCCCCACATGCTGATAAAGCTAGCTATGGACGAACTGTATGACATCATTACTGGACTTGAGAACAAAAATCCAGAAGCTGCCTTTATTGTGCTGGGAGACTTCAACAGAGCCAACATGAAGAAGGTTCTCCCCAAATACTATCAGCACATCTCCTTCCCCACAAGAGGTGATCAAACACTGGACCACTGTTACACTCCATTCAAAGAGTGCTACAAACCCTCCCCCACCCAGCTTTTGGTAAGGCAGACCATTGTTCCATACTGCTGCTGCCTGCATACAGACAAAGACTGAAACAGGAAAAACCAGCTTCCAGGGTTATTTACAAACGGGACAGTGAGGCTGAGGAGGTCCTGCAGGACTGCTTTGACACAACTGACTGGCAGATATTTGTGGATGCAGCTGATGGCAACATCAATGAACTCACAGACTCTGTCATTGGATATATTGGAAAGTGCATGGATGATATCATCACAAAAACCCCTGTCTGCATATATCCAAATCAGAAACCCTGGGTAAATAAAGACGTTCGCGCCAAGCTAAAAGTGCGGACCTCTGCCTTTAACTCCGGGGATGCTGATGCATATAAAGCAGCCAGGTACGACCTCCGAAAGTCCATAAAAAAGGCCAGAAAGGACTACAGGGACAAAATGGAGTCCAGCTACCACAGCTTTGACACCAGGCGACTGTGGAATGGACTGCGCTGCATCACTGACTACAAGAAGGTCAACACAGTCAGTGTTCAGCCCACTGCATCTCTTGCAGACGAGCTTAACAACTTCTATGCTCGTTTTGACGCAGACAACAGAGAGCAGATCCTCTACCCTCAGGAGGACAGTGAGGCTGCAACTCTAACTCTGAAAACAGAAGCTGTGAGATGGACCTTTAAAAAGGTAAATCCTCACAAAGCTCCAGGACCAGACGGCATCCCAGGCCGGCTACTCAGAGTGTGTGCAGACGAGCTGGCAGAGGTGTTCACCAACATCTTCAACCTCTCCCTGAGGCAGTCAGTGGTCCCCACGTCCCTCAAAGCATCCACCATCATTCCCGTTCCCAAAAAATCAGTGGTCTCCTGTCTGAATGACTACCGTCCTGTTGCACTGACATCCGTCATCATGAAGTGCCTGGAGCGGCTGGTCAAAGGTCATATCTGCTCCTCCCTCCCTGACACACTGGACCCTCTTCAGTTTGCCTATCGGACAAACAGAGCCACAGAGGATGCCATCGCCCTGGCAACGCACACCACCCTCACTCACCTGGAGAAAGGGAATACATATGCAAGGATGCTCTTCATCGACTACAGCTCGGCATTTAACACCATCATCCCCTCAAAACTTGCCACGAAGCTCGTCGACCTTGGGCTGGGAACACCGATCTGCAGATGGATTCTAAACTTCCTCACAAACAGGCCCCAGGTGGTGAGAGTTGGTAAGCACACCTCCTCATCACTCATCCTAAACACAGGTACGCCACAGGGTTGTGTGCTTAGCCCCCTCCTATATTCCCTGTTCACACACGACTGTGTTGCTAAACACCAGTCCAACATCATCATCAAGTTTGCGGATGACACAACCATCATAGGCCTCATCACAGGCAATGATGAGACGGCCTATAGAGAGGAGGTGATGGCGCTGTACGAGTGGTGCCTGGAAAATAACCCGACTCTCAACATCAGCAAAACTAGAGAGATGATAGTGGACTACCGGAAACGACCAGTCAGAGAACACCAGCCCATCCACATCAACGGTGTCAAGGTCGAAAGGGTCAGCAGCTTCAAGTTCCTTGGAGTCAACATCACTGAGGACTTCTCCTGGACCCTTCACACAGACACTGCTATCAGGAAAGCTCGCCAGCGGCTTTACTTCCTGAGGAGGCTGAGGAAGTTTGGCATGAACGCCAACATCACCTCAAATTTTTACAGGTGTGCAATTGAGAGCTTGCTGACGAGCTGCATCACAGTTTGGTACGGAAGCTGCTCTGCCAGCAGCCGTAAATCACTACAGAGGGTGGTGAAGGCAGCAGAGCACATCACTGGCACGAGGCTTCCTGCCATTCAGGACATTTATCTCCAGCGATGCCTCCGTAAAGCACACAGCATCATCAAGGACCACAGCCACCCAGCACATCAGCTCTTCTCCTTGTTACCATCTGGCAGACGTTACAGGAGTCTGTCTGCTCGGACTACAAGACTTAAAAACAGTTTTTACCACCAAGCCATACGACACCTCAACCACAACACTTAAACACACACAACACAGCACTCAGAAGCTACCCTGCAGCTTCACAAGTACTCTGTTTAATCTGCACTGGTCACTCCACTTTATTGTCATTGATATTTATATTTAAAAGTGCAATACTGTAATTTTCTGCTGCTCATTCCTGTGCAATATCCCATCTGCCCTCCCGTCATATTTCTTTTCAAGATTTTCTTATTTAATCACTAGTGTACATATATTTATATTTATAGATACATATATATTTAGTCATCTTTTCTCTTTTACCATGTCTCTCTAATATTTTGCTCCTTACTATTTTTCTATTTTCTTTATTATTTTATTTTATTTTATTATATTTTCTCCTACTGTATCATGCTGCTGAGTGACTGCTGCTCGTCAAACACATTTCATTGCAATGTTGACCCTGTGCTAACTTGCATATGACAAATAAAACTGAAACTGAAACCATTAGTGTAGAATAATGGTGTGTGAGTGTGTGCACATGGGTGTACATGTGCGTAATCTTCACCTTTGATGATTGTGCACTATGAGTATGAAGATGGTGCCTAATCCTCCTCTGTGGACTCTGAGGCTTCCTCCATGTCCGCCTCAGAGGAAGAAACAGACCAGCTGGTGCAACTCCAGTGACAGGATGGACTTTTCCATGGGGATTACCATATTTTGGTCGCAAAGACTGCAAATTCAAATTCAAATTTTTTTATTTGTCACGTACACAGTCATACACAGTACGATTAGACAACTGCTCGTGACCTAAAGAGAAAAAAAATTTGCTTTGCTACATCCCAGCTGCCACAGGTTTAATTCCAGCACCCCAAATCCTGGAGCAAATTGTGGCCATGACAAACGTGCACCACGTTCAGCGGCTTATGTGGACACAGAGGAACTGCAGGCTTATGTAGGCATGCTCATTTTGGATGGTTTACAGGTCAAAAAACCTATCCAAATTAGCTGCAAGCCCCTCCAACCAGCAATTGTGAGGGCAGTGTGACTTGCTCAGACAGAGAGAGAAGAACTGGCCTCTGCACCACCTCAGCTGGAGTCCTTCTTCTTTAAGGTGTTAAAAGCAAAAAACTATAATTAATTTTTGATATTTATATTTCAGGCTGAAATAGTTTGAAAAGACTAAGCCATTAAAAGTGGAAAAACATAGAGTGAGAGTCATTATTGTTGTACAGTAACAAGGCAAGCATGTCTAGAATCTATTGCACATGCTACATTGTTGGTTAAGATACAACATGGCTAGAGGTTAAATAGCGCCATAACAATCTGACAGTCCAGACAGTAGGATGGCTGTAGCTCAGTAGGTATAGGAGGCCATTTACTAATCAGAAGCTTAGTGGTTTGATCCCTGGCTGCTCCAGTCTGCGTGCCAAAGTGTCTTTGGGCAAGATACTGAACCTCAAATGGTTCTCTGATGCATCCACTGAACTGTAAATGTTAGACAGAAAAACCTGGGTGAATAACACATGTTACATAAAGCACTTTGAGTACTTAAGTAGAGTAGAAGAGCTGTATAAGAACGACTCCATTTACTTTCAATTAATGGGTAATTACGACACATGATGGGCAGATTAGTGCATTGTACGGAGTCTCAGTATCTTAGGAAGACAATTAAGGATTGCTTAGTCAGTGATATTTTGGTAGGTGACAAAAACTGCAAGTTACATTTTATATGTATTGTTCTAATTAGCCTTGTGTGAGATTGGTGCCTGTCCAGGGTGTCCTACCTCTTACCCTATGGTATCTGGAATAGGCTGGATCTGTGGATGATATAGAACATATAGTATATGTTATGTTTTCTGACATGTTGAAATGTCCTGTCGACCAAAATGAAGACAGTTTAGCACAGGTTAGTTTGCAGTATTGTGGTGAAGTGTACAGTAGTGCATAATGCACCATGGACTGGTGCAGAGCAGGCTATGTGGTCAAAGTGAGGTTACATCAAGGTAGATAAGATAAGATAAGATAAGATAAGATAAGATAAGATAACCTTTATTAGTCCCACACGTAGCAGACATCAATTTAAATGTAAGTTGATAATATTAGTTAGATTCACTCAGCAAATTTCACATTTATACTGTCTTGGGGCTGCAAATCAGCCATGATAACTCAATGTACCATCTGCATATATTTTACTGAATTCCAGAGGTGGCAAAAGTACAGACATGTACAGATACTAGTTTTGAAAAATACTACAGTAAAAGTTGTACTAAAAATGAAATGTACTCTTTGCAGCTCTTTGGAGGACCTTTCTACCAGCTATTTTGTGCAAAGCTAGCTGAGACTGCTGTTTTTCATGCAGTCTTTAAACCATAAACCTTTACCAATGGAATCCCTTTGATATTTAGCTTGACTTCACGGAAAAACGCGACAAAATAATTGTTGATGTCCAAAGGTGGGACATAACAATGCATAAGTAATTCATTACTGTTCTTTAGTAGGATTCTCAGGTATTCTTCATTGAGTATTTATTTTTCTGACAAGGTTTTATTTTTTCTCTTTCCATTTTTATACAAGCATCAGTACTTTGTACTCCTTACATTTTCAAAACAGGCTGGTCATTAATAGCTCTTCAGTTAAAGGGAAGTTGTGCAGGTGTTTAGAAGTTGTGATGGCAGTACTTCACCATCAAGCTAGCACTGAATTCCACCTTTATACCAGATGTATAGGTCTCGTATAAAGAGAGTAAACAGTATACTGGTGAACTGCTACAAAGGATCTTAGGATTCCCCCACCTGGAGCTGGATTTACCCTCTACAATGTAGGCAACTGAAAATAGTTCAGATTCAAGCTGAGTAAATTCATTAGAATTAGAATTTCGATAAGAATAACATTTGTTTTCTCATTCACTACTAATATTTTTGTATTATGTTAATATAACACACGATTCAGTTACATTTGCATGAAGAGCTGGTATAAATGGCGAAGACGCCATCGCCACAGCCCTCCACGCTGTGCTGAGTCACCTAGAGCAGCGGCAAAGCTACATCCGAATGCTCTTTGTGGACTACAGCTCAGCCTTTAATACAATCATCCCGGACATCCTCATCACCAAACTGGTCACTCTTGGCCTCCCTCCTCTCACATGTGCCTGGATAAAGGATTTCCTCACAAACTGGCCCCAGACTGTAAGACTCGGCCCTCATCTCTCCTCCACTCGCACACTGAGCACCGGCTCCCCACAGGGCTGTGTGCTGAGCCCACTCTTGTATTCTCTCTACACCCATGACTGCAGTTCGACCCACAACAACACTCTCATCATCAAGTTTGCTGATGACACCACGGTAGTCGGACTCATCTCAAAGGGAGACGAGGCAGAGTACAGAGAGGAAGTCCTGAAGCTTGCAGCATGGTGTTCAGAAAACAACCTGGCACTGAACACTAAGAAAACCAAAGAGCTCATTGTTGACTTCAGGAGACACAGCACCGACTTG
The DNA here is from genome assembly GCF_018398535.1 of Haplochromis burtoni. Taxonomy (NCBI): domain Eukaryota; kingdom Metazoa; phylum Chordata; class Actinopteri; order Cichliformes; family Cichlidae; genus Haplochromis; species Haplochromis burtoni. The sequence goes on from NW_024583563.1 coordinate 16,366, forward strand.
GCCCCCCTCTACATCAACGGGGAGTGTGTGGAGAGGGTCCACACTTTCCGGTTCCATGGTGTCCTCATCTCTGCTGACATCTCCTGGACAGGAAACATCTCAGCGGTCATCAAGAAGGCCCAACAGCGGCTGCACTTCCTGAGAGTCCTCAGGAAGTACAAGCTGAACTCCAACCTGCTGCTGACCTTCTACCGCTCGTCCATTGAGAGCCTGCTAACCTACTGCATCACGGTATGGTACGGCAGCTGCACCAAAGCAGATAGAGCGAGGCTTCAGAGTGTGGTCAAGACAGCACAAAAGTTCATCGGCTGCCCTCTCCCCTCCCTGATGGACATTTATTCCTCCTGCTGCCTCAGCAGAGCAGCAAACATTATCAAGGACAGCTCCCACCCTGGCTTCAACATGTTCAGCCTGCTTCCCTCAGGGAAGCGCTACAGGTGCATCAACACAAAAACCCACAGACTCAAAAACAGTTTCTTCCCCAAAGCGATAACCACCCTGAACTCACACATGCACAGATAACACAGCCCCCCACTTCCCAATTCCTCTATGGACCACCACTGTGCAATACCAATTCTATGTGCAACAACTCAACTGTATATACATAACACTATTTATTACATATTACTTACGGCTTGTATATTGTACATTTTATATATATATATGTTTTTCCCTATGTAAATACTGTCCATATGTACATAGCGCTGCAGAACTGTACCCCCCCAGCATGTTTACACTGAGTAGGAGATGCTCTGTATCTCATTGTACAACTGTATAGTGACAATAAAGGCATTCTATTCTATTCTAAATGTCCTTCAAAGAGCAAATTTTACTTTCTCACTCTAAGTGCACTTCAGTGCTTGAACTTTAACTTAAGTATTTTTTTTAAAAGTCAGGAATCTGTACTTCTACTAAGGAAAGAATGTATGTACTTGTCCTGAAATCATTTTTGACCCCAGAGGAGGAAAGGAGTATGACGGTGGGAGGACATAACGAGGATTACTGTACCTTTAATCTCACACAATTACACCGATTTCTGGCTGTATGGACCAGCTGAACTCTGTGACAGTGAGCCTTTCATGACCCACAGCGGATAAATGTCAGTGGAAAGCATCCCAGCAACTCCACCGCGTGTCGGGGTCTGATGCAATCTGAGAAGTGTCGACTCAGCAACCACAGCGCGGTGAGTAAAATTTGGCTGAGCTTCCGGTGCCGCTCAGCTCCAGCCGTTACCGCCACCGTCAAATTACGACTGTCAACATGTCGAAAGTGAACAGGGGTTCTCATGGATGCCGGGCCATGGTAATAGCAAGAAAGTACTTATCGGGTCCGTCCTCCCCGGTCCTGACGCGGAACTCCAGCCAGCGTCAGCGGAAAATGCTGAGCCGGCAGCACCGCATGGCGAGCTGCAACGCGGCCGGTACCGAAGGAAACCCCGCGGCGCTGGCCCAGCAGGAGCACCTGGGGTATTTCTCCACCGGTGGACGACACGCGAAGACCAACCTGAATCTGATTTACCGGGACGTGAAAGCTTTCCTCAGTGAAGTTGGTGGAGATCCCCGGGAGGCTCGGTACTGGTTGACCCAGTTCCAGAAAGCGACTTCGGCTCATTCTCCCGCCTTTGCTGTTCTGGAGGTAAAGTTTTACTCACCAAAAGACAAAAACAAACAAACAAAGATATTAGAATAGGTTTCATGTTTGTGGACATGAACTCCATAACGAGGACGAATACGCTAAAAAGAAATCACCAATGATACGTGATTAAATTAAAGATAATTATCAAATTAAATAAACTGAAGACAAATACATAGAGTTTGTACCTGCATAGTTCTTACCTGGCAGTTAGTCCATACTCAGTATACACTACAGTATACACAGTTTCATGAACTTTCTCTCTTTCTCAAAGAAAAAACAGAAATCAGGTGGTTTTTAAAAAAAAAAAAATTCTAGTACACTACCTAAACAAAAGATGAATAAATACAGCCAAAAATATAAGCATGTACTTAAATAATCAACAAAAAACTGATAGCTCTGTAAAAAACCTATTCTTATTAGACTGAAGCAGATCCCGTGTCAGCCAACTGGATTAAATTCTAGACTCTAATACTCAAACACCATGTTTTTCATTTTGCACCAGGTGGACAGATCAGTGTTTGACAGCAGGGAGATGGTTCAGAGCCTGGCTTTTGGCCTGTCCTTCCTGCAGCGGATGGATATGAAGCCTGTGGTGGTTATGGGCTGGTCAGATCACCTGGAGACAGGGCTCGCCAAAGCAGTGTTTGGGTCTGAGTGCATGAAAGGGCTAGTGAATCGGTGCCAGCAGCTGACTGAGGCGCTGCAGCAGCACACTGCCAGAGTCCTGCCATTCTTTTCTGCAGAGTCACTCCTACTTCTGCATGAAGCACCGCAGGGAAGCAGGTGAGAACTGAGACATACCAGTTCAATCTAAGGGAACACTTGCTTATAAATTGTGAATTTAACTTCAGTATTTATTTTACTGTTCAGATATCAATGAAGTAGGTAAATTATCTGTAAGTCATTGGCTATAATTACTGTTTATGCAATTAATCTATGCACCTGTTTTATCAATTATTTAATGGAAATAATAAATCATTATATCTGCTATAGTTTTTAATTAGCCAGCTCTTATTCTTAAGGTGTCAAATACTGTGATTTAGTCCAGGCTACTGATTTTGTACCTGCAACACTATGTACAGGGTGCCTGTACTCTACAACCAGTTGCACTTTTACCTTGTTATTTAACCATCAGTTTCCTAATGATTAATAACGGTTATTTTAAAATGTGATTTTTAAAGGTTCTCATTATAAATATATTTTAAATACAAGTATGCTTTTAATGATTAGTGTGGGTGAGTGAATGGCAGTGGGGGAGGTCTTCATCAATAGAGAAAAACTGTAAAAGCTGTGAGAACACAGTATAAAGTCATAAGGCAATGTCCTCTTTCACATTTTCCCTTGGGCCTTATGTTTCACACCCTGGTTTAGACAGTTCTTAGTAAGGCTGGGCCATATCATACCATTCACGGTAACACCGGTATAATGATGGGCAATGATAAGAAAATGAAATATCGCGATAGAATATGGGTAAAACACGCATGCGCAGTGCCTTTGTTTTCATACGCACATGGCGGAAAAAGCATGGCGGCGACGGAGAATGAGAAGGGCGAAAGCAGATCGTTGAATGAAACGGATGAACCAGAATTGGTTTGTAAAAATGCTGCAACTTCAGTGGTGTGGAACTGGTTTGGCTTTCGTTCATCAGATACACAACAAAGCACAATTTTTGGTAGAGCATGCTAGCGGGCCGTCGTTAATTCCGTGTTTTTTGGGAAATGATCCTTTGATTTTCTGAAAAATCGACATTGCGCCTTATGCATTAACTCTGGTTGTGCTTACTGACCTAGAACCGTTTTTATGTGGTACACGGCGCTCAGCAATCTGTACAAACATTTTTTAGCACGACTTTGCTAACCTACGATCCCGCACCGCTTAATGGATTGTCAGAGCATACGGCTACCGTAGGCAGGAGCCTCGTGGAATACTGTGCTTCAACATAATATTTCCTTACTGTGTGTGTATAACCGCTTTTTAAATTTTGTGTGGCTTGTTTAAGTTAAAATACATTGATGTGTGTGGGGTTTTTTTTGCATTAATAAAGTTGTGGAGTAGTACAGTATTATGTCTCGCGTCAATTATATCGTTAGTTATATTGCTATCGCAAATTTTCAAATGTATATCGTGATAAATATTTTTGGCCATATGCCCTGCCCTAGTTCTAGGTGCTCATGAGGTTAGGCCCTTACTCTTTTCCTTTCCCTCTCCTTGCAGTGCGCCTCCATCCATTGCTATGGATACCAACCTTCTCCAGTGGAGTCTGAACTGTGGGGCAATCCCACTGGTTTGTCCGGTAGGCAGGGACGCGCAAGGTTGCTCGGTAATGTTGGACCCGACAGAGGTGACGGCGGCAATATCCCGAACCCTGCATCCACACAAAGTCATGTTCCTGAACAACTTCGGGGGCCTGCGAAGCCAAGAACAAAAGGCACAACATCTGGCTCCCACGCTGACTCTGCTATTATTGTCTTAATTTTTTAATCATTTATATTTTCGCTAGCTCTTTCTTGATGCTTTCTATCTTTGTGCAGGTGCTAGGTACAGTGTCGCTGCCTGCTGACCTACCTCGCCTGTCCACTGCGACTTGGTTAAGCGCACCAGAACGCCAAAGAGTGACCGCCATAGCCAGACTTCTCAATCAGTTGCCAGCTGAGTCCTCTGCTGTGATCACATCGGCAGACACGTTGCTGACCGAACTGTTCAGCCACAGAGGTGAGACAACCGACTGACTTCTGTGGGTGCCACATGTACACTTGCAGCCATGTATGGAGACACACCTGTTTTGAGAGGCACCATATTTGTATGTGTGTGAAGGTTGTTTTGGCGACCACCTCAAAAGATTTTAACATAAGTTTTTTTGTCTGTTCTGTTTCTCAGGGTCTGGAACGCTTTTTAAAAATGGAGACCCCATACACCGGTCAGTAGATATTACACAAACTCCGCCAGTATGAATTCAAACCAGGTCATAATCCAACATTAACCCCAAACAAGACATTACTTTTACCTCCACACATGTACCAGCATAAAAAAAATACACTGCTATACAGGGAGTGCAGAATTATTAGGCAAGTTGTATTTTTGAGGAATAATTTTATTATTGAACAACAACCATGTTCTCAATGAACCCAAAAAACTCATTAATATCAAAGCTGAATGTTTTTGGAAGTAGTTTTTAGTTTGTTTTTAGTTTTAGCTATTTTAGGGGGATATCTGTGTGTGCAGGTGACTATTACTGTGCATAATTATTAGTTCACGGTAATACCGGTATAATGTTAGGCAACGATAGGAAAATGAAATATCGCGATAGAATGGGAGTAAAACGCGCATGCGCAGTGCCTTTGTTTTCATACGCACATGGCCGATTGTTGAGTGAAACAAATGAACCAGAATTGGTTTGTAAAAATGGTGCAACTTCAGTGATGTGGAACTGGTTTGGTGTTTGTCCGTCAGATACACAACAAAGCACATTTTTTTGCAGAACATGCAAGCGGCCGTCGTTATTGTCGTATTTGTCGGACTAAGATGCTCTTAAATCTGGGAGTAATCTGGGTCCTAAACTCCGTATGCTTCAGGTCAAACAACACTGCAGCATCACTTAGAGTTAAAAACTGTCTAAATTCTTTCATCTTTAATAAAACGATCAGCATTGCTGCTTTACCAGGTGTAACTATAAAGTTTAACTTCCAGGCATCCATGAAAACAAAAGTTATTACATTTAACGGAGTTAGAAGTTAGCAGGAAGCTAGCGGAAGTTAGCTCGCTAGTTTCGCTAGTTACCTAAGCATGATAGCATGTTCTGACTGAGAGATTTCTGAAAAAATTCAAACGTACAGCTCTGCTATCACTTCCAACATAAATGAAGACAGGAAACTAAACAGCAGTTGGTAGA
>NW_024583563.1:38711-47223 GCF_018398535.1 Haplochromis burtoni
ATTGGGTGACAGGTTTTCTTATTTGTGTGAAGAGTTTTGCAAAATTAGCCAATAGTTACAAAAAATGTGCTTAAGCAATCAGAAAAAACTGTAAATGAATACATTTCCAACCATGGACATATTTACCTTTTACAGGTACAGATTATAATATTAGCAGATGTTTAGCTGCACCTACAATAAAACTTTATCTTGAGTATATAGTCCACACATTCACTATTCAACATATTTGAATTTACCAAATGGATCTTAAATTCCAGGAATTAGTATGTGCATCATACTTCAAGAGAGATTCAAGATTCTTTATTTGTCACATGCATAGTTATACAAGTACAATACGCAGTGAAATGTATCCTGAAACCCTCCTCGACTGTGCAAAAGGGGAGAGAAGTACATTATATACATTATGTGAATATATACATGGGGGACTTTATGTGCAGTAAGTGGCATTGTGTGGAACAAGTGGGTGAATTCTGTACATTAAATGAATTAAATAAAACAGACAATCTCAAATTTTTTAAATTAAAAAATCTGAAATTTACATTGTGCCGGTGGTTGTTAGAATGTCTGGAAGAGAGTCCTGGCTCAGTCACTTATGGATGCTTATGGATACTTAAAGATTTAAATATATTTATGACCGGCTATCCAAAAAAAATGTTGGGACCACATATAAAATTGAAATAATACTGAAATCACTGATAACCCTATACTTGAAAATGTAACAACATTTAAAGTAAACATGCTTAACATGTTTACTTTACCCAGAACCTGCTAGAAAACACAGTAACAAAAAGGTTAATGAAGCCATTGAGATTTTTGTCATTTCTTTATTAATGTGATAATATGACCATAAACATCATCAGTTTTCCTAAACGTCCTCAAAGTAGAAAGATGCCCAAGGAAACAACTGAAATGAACATACACTGCCTTCACACACATATGAACTTGAGTGACATCTCATTCGTAATCCACAGAGTTTAATATGATAGCCAACCCTTTGTAGCTATAAAAGGTTGGATACTTCTGGGATGGCTTTCCACAAGGTTTACGGGTGTGTTTGTGGGAATCTTTGACCATTCTTCCAGAACCACTTTTGTGAGGTCTGTAAACCATGTAAACCATAAAGTTTTATTTTGCTATACTCTTGACAAAACATTTGTTTTGCTGTCTAAGTTTAGCCAACTACAAAATGGCACCTATGTTTATTGTGTGAAGCTAGTTTTCTCCTTTGGTATATACACATTTAGGTTATTCATATATATTTGTCATTTTTATTTTTTATTACTTTTTTTTTTAACAGTGAATTTCCAGAACTTTAGCCTAATTTTCTGATTAAGTGCTTCTGTCTGCCATTGGAAGAAAAAGCAGACTAAAGTACACATTCAGAGGCAGGTGAGGTGGTGGGTGCTAAAGTTACATCCATAAAATTTTGGATCAAGACAGTTTTTGTACTTTTGCCTCGCTACATCACCACAGCAGATTTTAAATCAAACAATCCAAACGTAATTGGAATGCAGACTTTCAGCTTAAATCAAGTGCTGACAAATATGCAAAAAACTAAAGGCACTAGGATACATTCCACATTAGTTACTTTGCATGCTACTGCAACATCATCTGACTGTCATTTCTTTTTGACATCTGACTGGTCACTTGGTGTTCGCTCTCTCTGCGGTAGAGTATCACTTCCTGTTCCTGCTCAACACACAGTGGTGTTTTTGAGTAGCTTATCTGCTTAGCAATTTAATTAAAAACTTTTAGATACCTCCTTTTTTATAGTATAATCTACACGTGCTTCATCCGAACCACACTCTGTGTACTCACTTCTAAATTATAGCCAAAGTATTCACTCACTGTGTCTTTACTGTATCGCTAGCTTAGCTTAGCTCGTAGCCAACTTGCTAGCAGCATGGTCTCTTCACCTGTCCCTCCTGCACTTTCCTGCTCATTGCGTCAGATGTTTAGTTACTCCTCGGCCTCCTTTAGTAGTAGTGATACTTGTAACAAATGTAGCACATTTGCAGCTCTGGAGGCCAGGATTACTGAATTGGAGACTCGGCTTCGCACCCTTCATTCACTCATAGCTAGCGTAGGCCCCGATAGCTTTTACCCGGCATGTTTGTTCCTTACATTGGAATTTGGAGGTGTGTGTGTGTGTGTGTGTGCGTGTGTGTGTCAGAGTGTGACCCCATAAATGACTTCCCTAAACCTGCTGGTCTGGAAAGTCCAAACAACAGAAGAATTTACTGAATACAGTAAAACAAAACAAAACAAAACCAAAACAATTATGCTGCATCGTTTCTTCTGTTTCTATTTGGCCACAACACCTCATCCACATCACAAGCAATATTTTCACTGGCCGATCAGCAGGGCAAATATCGCCTAGCATGGCGAATCGAGAAAAAACTAAAAAGCGTGGGTGGACAGTGAACCAGTCTTCATCGTCCTCATCCTCCTCCTCCTCTTACTCTCACTCCTCTGGCTCTGCCTCTGTTTCCAATGTTGGCATCCATTGCACCAAAACAGAAGAACTCACCTGTTGCCCTTTTATAAAGCTCTGATTTTTTCATTGCAATTATGTGTGAAAGGTGTTTACCTATGTGATGAGTTTGTATGCAAAGTAGGGCAACTGAGTTTACAATTTTGAATGACAGTGTGTTTCTTGTGAAAACAAGAGATTTTCTTCATGAAAAGAGTTCCAAATGCAGAGAATTATGTGTAGTGTTTTGAAAAAAGTGTGTTTTAAAACTGCAATTTGAGTGTAAAGCAGGAATTATGCTTGTAGTTTAGCAGAATTGGTTTAGGGGGGTGGTGCATCAGTTACATGTGGTAGTCACTGTGTCTGAAGTACAAGTAATTGTGTGTAAACAACTGGAAATAACTGTAATATTACTGTTAATACTACTCTGAAAATAAAGGATCACTAAGAGTTTTCACTTTCCTGAATCGCCTGAAACTTTCCTTAGGTGTCTTCTCTGTGTTGACTAATCGGATAACAACATATTCTCAGGGCTATCTTGATATGATCTTCTTCTGCAAGTACTTTAGGAGGAAAAATCTGAAATTCATTTCCTTATGAAATAGGAAGAAAGCCACATCAGAAATGTTCTAAGTGGCTGTCAAGAATCCATTTTGTAGAAAAGCAGAATGTGAAAAGAAAGACTGAGATATGCCAATTACACAAGAACTGGACTGAAAATCACAAGCCTAAAAATACTCTACAAACCAAGTACACATCATAAGATATCTTGGGTGTTTTGCACACCCACTTATAGATACACAAGGATACTTAATATAATTTTTTTTAATTTACTTAATTGAATTAATGAATTTATCAGCCACAGGCAAGGCCAGAGCTGGGAATTGTTTGTGGAGGAGGAAGGAAGGTTATATGTTGTCAGTACGGACAAACACATTTTTAAGTTTGTGTGGATGAAGAAGAGTGATCTTTATCTTTACTGAGTATTTGTTAATCATTTCATCACAACACACAATTTAACATCTCATCCTAAATTAAAGATTAAAGATACTGCAATAGACAATAAACTCCAGAAAACCAGGAATCAACATATGAACATTATCTGTGCAAAGACTGATACTGCTGAAGTAAAAGAGCAAAGTCACAGAGGTGTTTATGAATACACAGCCAGGCGTTTTGCAATCTGGTCCATTTTGGCACAATCTGTGAGTTGAAATTTCTTAGGTATTGATATTGAACAGAAGAAATGATTTAACTTCATCTAAATACCTTTAAAATGCTTGTTTTTCAATAATTTTTGAAGAATTACTCATAAATGTTTTAAGTAAAAAAAAAAAAATTGGCGTGTAAGTATGGACTTATTTTGCAAGAAAAAATTGTGAACGTGTGATTAAAGAATAAGTGGCAAAGGTACCAGTATCTATTAAAATATGACAGGAACCTAACCCAACAACAGAAACAAGAGAGATACATTAAACATAAAATAACTAAATATGAGAGCAGTTATGTGACAGTAATATCTCTGTTTTCCTTTCCAATCCCATACCAGGTAAAGTTCAGGCTGGTATCAACAATACTGATTCAATATCAGTACTTTGTACAAGAACTTAATGTGCTTGGAAAATCAAAATCAGCAGTATTGTATTTTAAATTATACCTTAACAACAAATACAAGACATCACACTACTTGTTCTTATTGTTTAATTATGAAGAATTATCATACAAGAGGGAAAAAACCCAGTCAATGTCAAAACCTTTAAAATATTCAATTAACAATGACTCAAAACAAATATGACTGATTGAAAACAACAATAAAGCTAAGAACCATTTTCATAGACTATCTATCTATCTACCTACCTACCAATCTATCTATCTATTATATGAAATATTCTGAGTTATTTTTAAAGCCTACAGTGACTGTTTTACTACAAGTAGGCTGCATATTTTAATGATAGCTAGCCTATAACATCCACTTTATACAACCTTGCCGTATTAAATTTAAGCCAAATGAATTAATATCTCTCTCCTCCTGTTCAGTTCTCCTCATCATAAACGTCTATTCTGTTATGATTTACTTGTGTTTGTCTTTGACAAAAACTGTGGTCTTGTCACAAACTGTGTCTTGGCTGTTACATTACACTTACAATCAGCCATTATTATCAACGGATTGAGTAAGCACACAGGACATTTATACATCTGTATTTTGCATCCCACTATAACAGGCGGATGAGGAAGTAGTTCCTACCAGTCATTTCAATGATCACAATAATATAGTTACTTCCTACTGCTTTTCTGTTAATGATAAAATCCAATTTTCCCCAAACTACTAAAATAGACACATTATTTGGTATCGGAGGAATCAGTATTTCAGTATCAATCCTTGCACCACTAGACAAGAGAGGGAGAAGAACAGTTAAGGAAACAACAAAGAAACTAAACATAAACATATTCAAAGTAGGACCTGAAACTGAATGAAAATTCAAGTATTCTAAACTAGAACAGCATCCAGCACTCCATAAAAACAAGGCAATAAGAGGAACTCAAACTATTGTGTTATTACTAGATATATTAGATTAACAATAAAAACAATAAAAACATGACCTTATGACACTAACCCTATCAACAATAGCATAAGAAATCAAACTGCCTATAGAATTATAAAGAAATAAAATCAGGAACAATAAAACCCAACAGAAAGAAAAAAATAGCTTTATTCACATGAATCCCAAGCTCTGTCATTCCTGGAGTAATGGCTAAACAATTAAAATGAAAGAGACGAAAATGTTCAGATTAAGTGCAATATGTAATGACAATAAGTGACCCTTATGTGCGTTTATGGTCTTCTATCCATATCTAATGCACTTAAGGTGGTTTTTGAAAAAGTGAAGCTGCAGTTTGAATTTGCCTTCACTTCTTTGAGGGTATCTGAATTTGTTGTAGGTAGGATTACGGTTTTCCTGTGTTTTGGGTTGATGGTCAATTATCACATCACCACATGAGGCAACCATCAAAGAGCCCAGGCCATCCATGAAGAACTCTAGAGTCAGAAACAAACATTTCCCATTTAAGAAAATATCATCTTAGTGCCATTTTCAATCTAAACCCCTTTTGAGGTCTGGACTTACCTGAATGCGCTACTCGTTGGAGCTTGGGGTCAAATCTCACCCTCTGCATGGCATCTGTACGAGCCAGGAAGAAGTTGACCACTCCACTGGCCAAATGGCATTGTGGGTAACCAGGAAGATGGTGGAATTTTCCACCAGATTTCCTGTATAGGCAGCCACCTTCATTTTCATCTCCTTCCTCATATAGAATAGAAAAGTAAAAGCGGTTCCCTTGTACTGACCCACCAACCTAATTAGAGAAAAACAAAAAACCCATTATAAAATCAACACAATACAGTACAACAGAATCCATGTAACCAAGGTTCAAAACTGGTGATTGAGAAAAAATAATCTTGAATTATTATTCAAGATTAGATTAGGCCACGTTAGAAGTCTAGTTTTTTTTCAGATGCTTTCTGTCCAGGGGTCTGTTACATAAACTAACCTTTGCTAAGCCTGATTTGGACTCTTCAGTTGGTCTTTGTTGAGATCAACAGTTAAAGTGAACACAATCTGGAATGTTTTTCTGTTTTTAAATCTGTTAGATGCTTTCTTACAACCTTCAAAGACCAATCCCTAAGTTATAATTTGCATTGGTTGCATCAAACAAACTTAGATGCATGCTCATGTCTGGTCAAAGCTCTTCAGTAAGTTGAAACAGATGTGGAATCAAACTTTCAGTTGGTTCCACATTGTTGCATTTTCCCAATTCAGGGGTTCTGTCCTTGTTCATGTCTAAAAGTTTGCTTGTTGTAAACTCATCAAGTGCTATATGCTGCATACAAATGAAAGATTTTGTCTTTAAAGCTGTTCTTGACTAGGCAGAAAATTGATGTTAAGTCCAATTGTTGAATGTTTGTCATTATGCTTCTTAAATTTGTAAGGTCTTAGTTCAATCTATAGGATCAAGACATGCCTTTGTCCCTGACCACCTCTCCAGCCACTCTGTGCTGGGGGAGGATTATTACACATCCCTTGTGAAGATTCTGTTTGAAGTTTGGTAAGCTTCCTGCCCTTTGTATGGCTTCACTGTGTTATCCATGGTGAACCATACATTGGGTGTGGGGGAGACTACCCTCTTTATGACCAGGATGTTGTAGAAACAGTTGTGATCAGGCACACACACACACACACACACACACACACAGAGATGGAGATGACGCCGCCGCAGTCTGCTAGCAGCCAGCGTCTGGGACGCCTGACGAAAGCCCTGGTGCTTAACTTTGTCACCAGGCCGGTCGGGATGGATGGCGATTGAGGGGATCCAGAGATTCTTCCCATGAACGGAAACAACACGAACAGTGAGTACAGAAGGCCTTAGAGAGCGGCTACGTGACCGTGCGGTTAAACGCAGTTACGTGAGTGCGCAAGCTGTGCATGTAGACGCAAGCTGCCTGGCTTCTCCGCCAGTGTTGTTTTTTTTTTTTTTTTTTATCTTTTTGATTTATTTAAGGAGGTAGGTTTGGCTTCTCCGTCAATGTTTTAAGGAGGGTTAAGACGGTTTCTCCACCGAAAGGAGGATAGAGCTCTAAAAAATAAAAAACGTTTTTTCTCCGCAGTTAAGGGCGTTGAGTGTTTGGTTTCTCCACCAATAATAAGGAGGGTAGAGCTCGCCGCGGTAAGGGAGGTTATAGGCCTAAAGAGAGTGTGAATGAGCGTATGTGTGTGTGAGTGCCAGTAAGTGAAGGCAGCAGCACAGAAGGAAACCTAAGTGGTGTTAATGGAATTCTGTGACCTGTTGTGTACACGTAGCCTGGGTTTTGGGGTAATTCGCGTTTCCTGCCACAAACGTAAAAGAAGTCCGCCTTGAAAGAGGATGAAATACACTGCAAAGTATTCATTGGGCAGCACGTGGTGTGTGGATCGTTGACGAATGAAGTGAAATTGTGCTCTAAGCAGAAGTGAGTGTGAGCGTGTCTGACGTCACGGTGTGTGTGAAAAGGTATCCAGCTGGGGCAGACATGATTCTGCAGATCACCTGCCCAGTGGACAAAAAGAAATAAAATAGTTGTGTTGATGAATGATAGCATGAAGAGTGTTTGGTGTTTCTCAGCCTGAAACAACTTCAATGCTACATTCTGTTTTGGAGAAAAGGACAGTTTAAAAAAAATCAGAGAGAGAGATGTGTGTTGTTTAAAGCAGTGATGAGAATAATGAAAGTGTGATGAGAGAGGAACACAAAAACATACAGAAAATGCATTAACTATACTAACCCTACATGCATATACACAATAAATGATACTCATGAAGACCAGACAGCATCTTAAGCATGAGATTCTGTTAGTCATCTTGTCCAAGTCACTAGTAAGATGAAAGTGATACATAGACTAGTGGACTGAATATTATAGGAGGACAGATGGTTGCATCATAGAGGAGAAAACAGAATGCTGATGAGAGGACTTAAATGAGTGAGCTGAGTGAGCTGATTGTGAGTTTCTGGTGTGTGAAGAAGTTTTACCATGGCACACATTTAGTTACATGAGAAGAAACTTATTATGTGATGAGACAACAGGGTTATGCTGTATGTTGTGTGTGATTGGATGAATGTTTGAGATTAAACTGGCTGTTGATTTGTCTTTTGTTACTAAGTTGAGCCTGCCAACAGATCCAACAGATCCACAGAGGATGCCATCGCCCACGTCCTACACACCACTCTCAGCCACGTGGACAAGAAACAGGGTAACTATGTGCGAATGCTGTTTGTTGATTACAGTTCAGCGTTTAACACAATAGTGCCCTGCAGACTGTTCACAAAGCTCAGGGATCTGGGACTTAACAGCCGTCTGTGTGCACGGGTGTTGGACTTCCTCACTGGCAGAACTCAGGTGGTGAGGGTGGGCAGGTGCTTCTCCAACAGCATCACCATCAACACAGGAGCACCTCAGGGATGTGTCCTCTCGCCACTGCTCTACTCCCTCTACACTTCAGACTGTGT